>NC_069502.1:182540857-182842524 GCF_027579735.1 Bombina bombina
ATACAGGTAACTTGGTATTTATTTTAACTAGATACAATAGCTATTAAATAGTTAATAACTATTTATTAGCTACCTAATTAAAATAATTAACAATTTACCTGTAAAATAAATCCTAACCTAAGTTACAAATACACATACACTATCAATAAATTAATTAAATAAACTACAATTATCTAAACTAAAATATAATTAAATACACTAAACTAAATTACAAAAAAAACAAACACTAAATTACAAAAAATAAAAAAAGATTACAAGAATTATAAGATAATTACACCTAATCTAAGCCCCCTAATAAAATGAGAAAGACCCCCAAAATAAAAAAATGTCCCTACCCTAAACTAAATTACAAAAAGTAATCAGCTCTATTACCAGCCCTTAAAAGGGCCTTTTGTGGGGCATTGCCCCAAAGTAATCAGCTCTTTAACCTGTGGAAAAAAGAACAACCCCCCAATTACAACCCACCACCCACACACCCCTACTCTAAAACCCACCCTATCCCCCCTTAAAAAACCTAAGTCTAACAAGTGGTCCTTACCTTTCCTGAAGACCGGCGGAAAAGGTCCTGTTCCAGGCGGAGAAGTCTTCTTCCAGGCAGCGACCTCTTCTTCTTCCAGGAACCAGCGGCCCGGAGCGGAGGAGTTGAAGACCGATGACCGTGGGGCTGAAGACCATCCTCTCTGGAACTGAAGAGCGGCGATGCAGGAACTGAAGATCGGCGACGCTGCCAATCGGATGAGAGCTACTTTAATTCTATTGGCTGATTTAAATAGCCAATAGAATAAGAGCTGCTGTAATTCTATTGGCTGATTAGAATAGCCAATAGAATTACAGTAGCTCTTATTCTATTGGCTATTCAAATCAGCCAATAGAATTAAAGTAGCTCTCATCCGATTGGCTGATTTGAATTTGAAGGCTCAAATCAGCCAATAGGAATTCAAGGGACGCCATTTTTTATCGCGTACCTTGAATTCCGATTCAGTGTACGGCGACGATCGCATGAAGAGGATCCTCCACGCTCCATGGCTCCGGTCTTCTGTTCCAGCGTCGCCGATCTTCAGTTCCTGCATCGCTGGTCTTCAGTTCCAGAGAGGATGGTCTTCAGCTCCGCGGTCATCGGTCTTCAACTCCTCCACTCCACACCGGCTGGTTCCTGGAAGAAGAAGAGGTCGCCGCCTGGAAGAAGACTTCTCCGCCTGGAACAGGACCTTCTCTGCCAGTCTTCAGGACAGGTAAGGACCACTTGGGGGTTAGACTTAGGTTTTTTTAAGGGGGATAGGGTGGGTTTTAGAGTAGGGGTGTGTGGGTGGTGGCTTGTAATGGGGGGTTGCTCTTTTTTTCCACAGGTAAAAGAGCTGATTACTTTTGGGCAATGCCCCACAAAAGGCCCTTTTAAGGGCTGGTAATAGAGCTGATTATTTTTTGTAATTTAGTTTAGGGTAGGGACATTTTTTTATTTTGGGGGGGTTTGTTATTTTATTATGGGGCTTAGATTAGGTGTAATTATCTTAAAATTCTTGTAATCTTTTTTTATTTTTTGTAATTTAGTGTTTGTTTTTTTGTAATTTAGTTTAGTGTATTTAATTATATTTTCGTTAAGATAATTGTAGTTTATTTAATTAATTTATTGATAGTGTAGGTGTATTTGTAACTTAGGTTAGGATTTATTTTGCAGGTAAATTGGTAATTATTTTAACTAGGTAGCTATTAAATAGTTATTAACTATTTAATAGCTATTGTACCTAGTTAAAATAAATATCAAGTTACCTGTAATATAAATATAAATCCTAAAATAGCTACAATGTAATTATTAATTATATTGTAGCTATCTTAAGGTTTATTTTATAGGTAATTATTTAGTTTAAATAGGAATATTTTAGTTAATAAGATTAATATTATTTAGATTTATTGCATTTATTTATCTCTCCCCCTATCTTTTGCTCTCTCTCCCTCTCTCTGTTGCTCCCTCTCTCTCCCCCTCTTTTTGCTCTCTCTCTCCCCCTCTCTTTTCATCTCTCTCCCACCCACTCTTTTGATCTCTCTCTCACCCCCTCTCTTTTGCTCTCTCTCCCCTCTATTTTGCTCTTTCTCTCTGTCTCCCCCACCCTCTCTTTTGCTCTCTCTGTCTCCCCCTCTCTTTTGCTCTTTCTCTTCCCCTCTTTTGCTCTCTCACCCTCTTTTGCTCTCTCTGTTCCCCTCTTTTGCTCTCTTTCTCCCCCTCTCTTTTGCTCTCTATCTCCCCTCTATTTTGCTCTCTCTCCCATATCTTTTGCTCTCTCTCTTTCCCTCTCTCTTTTGCTCCCTCTCTCTCCCCCTCATTTTTGCTCTCTCTCTCCCCTCTCTTTTGATCTCTCTTCCCTTCTCTCTTTTGATCTCTCTCTCACCCCTCCCTTTTGCTCTATCTCCCCTCTCTTTTGCTCTCTCTCTGTCAACAATGTGCTGATTTTCAGACTCCTAACCATGCCCCAAAATATCAGATGAAGATCTAGGTCTTCAGATTACTTATACTATTGTTTAATCTATATTTTCATATGCAGGTAAGTGGGAGGTGGAGCATCTGCTCTTTCTGCTTTCCCAGCCCATTTCACTGGGTGTCCAAGTCTAACCTCATCAACAGTGCTAAACTGGAAGCTTCTAAGTAAGTTTTTAAAATGTTTTATACTGGATTTTAGCATTGTCTATTACATGCAGTTATATGAAAAATGGTGTATATTGTAACTTTTTGTTTGCCTGCCTGCCTGTTCTCCCATTGCCTAACTACACAGACTGGTTCCTAGCTCTTTTGCCTAAACTAACCCATTCTTGGTCTTTCCCTATTGTTTGCAACTTGATCTGGATTAATCACTGTGTATGATCTTGGTTTGGCTACAAAGAGTAGCTTTGTATCATCTACTAACCAGCTTCTCAAGAATCCCTGTCACCAATTACACGCTGCCTATGCATCACATCCAGAAGTATATCCAGGGCCACTTTGTAGGTCAAAACAATACTTTTCTTCCTCAGTACCAGTGTCAGCTTCTGAACAGATGAGGAGATGCCTTGACTAGGGGAGACTGGGACAATGGTTGTTAGAGAATTATTTATTATGATAGTGGAAAAAGGATGTTTGACAGTTAGGATTAAACAATGGGTTGAAGCTAAGTCAATGTGAAGGATAATTTTTTTGTCATCCCCTGCTTAAAGTATAGTCTACTAAAATGTAGTTGTATGATAGCCAAAATGCCGCTGTACAATTGCTTATAAAAGTCAAAAGGGACAGCAGGAGTATTGCAGGTTGCCACATAATGCAACAATAGTGTATATATTGTTTTTATTAGGGTTAGACAAAATGTGGACAATTGTTACCAAAATATACATTCATAGCTATACACTATTGAATAGCAATTTACATACAAACCTTTACATGAATATGAATTAATAGGATTATTTATACGGAAACTATAAACATAAAAATAACTTAATACTGTTCCTGTAAAACCCTAAAAAATATGATTGACAAACCCCAATTTTGCACTTTTCTATGTGCTCTTATTTCCACTTTTCCCAAGCAGACTTTAAACCGAATGGTAAGAGATTTCCCCTCATGAATACTGAAATAGCCGCTACTAGACTAGCTTCACATGTAAGTGGTTTAGAGGGAAATACAAGGGGAAAATATATATGAATAATAGGGAAAAGAGAATAGAAATCCGACCAATTTTAGACCCATGGTTTAAAATACTTCATTTATAACACAAACAGATGTGGTAATGAATGCAGCTATCTAAAGGTATAACCTACAACTCTTAACTAAACATTAAGAGGATGCTCAGTAGGATCCGGTATAAAACAAAAACAGCAGAGTTAAAGGGCCATAATACCCAAATGTTTAAACACTTAATAGTGATGCAGCATAGCTGTAAAAGGCTGACTAGAAAATATCTCCTGAACATCTCTATGTAAAAAAGAAAGATATTTTACCTCAAAAGTTCCTCAGTAGCCACCTCCCATTGTAAAGGATTTCTAAGCAGCATATTAATATGTCTGTCCTAGGACAGCTGAAGGGATGAGCATCGTGCACTCTCATCTTATTTCACCAATCAGGTAAAGGAAGTTTACAATGAAATCTCATGAGAGTCAAGTCAAATCTCATGACATCACAGTAAAAGTTCATGACCTCAGCACTGCTAATGCTGATTGGCTGCTGTTCATCTCTTCATTTTTTTTTTTTTTTTTTACCTGCAGCTGGGAGCAGTTGAGTATAAGTTTTTACACAGAACTTATTCTGCTGAGCTGAGGAGATTGTGAATTAAAATATCTTCCTTTTTTACATAGAGATGCTCAGGTGATATTTTCCTGTCAGCTTTTTACAGTTATACTGCATCAGTTTCAAGTGATTTAGCATATGAGTATTATGTCCCTTTAACTCTAAAATATTTTCCTTTTTCAGTACAGTGTGCCCTCTATGGAAACGTATAATATCTATAAGTTAATAGACCCCTTATCTCCCTTTTCAGCTAGAAGGAAGTATGATCATTATTCAAAGGAATTGTGTGAAAATGTATAAAAGTAACATTTGCAGCATCTAAATATAAATTGTGAGACATTCAGATAAATAAACCTATAGTAACTAATTGAAGATATGCTTAAAGTAAAAGTAAATAAAATCAATCAAGCTTGTGTCCAGATTTAAGTATTGTTGTTATCACTGCTGTTAACTGCTATTTTTTTTTAAATACAATGCATACATTTAATAAATTATACTTATAAATTATCAATTTGTCCTTGTCTTCCTCCGCCCCTGTAGCGCTTCCTGGTTTGCATGTCTGTGTTGTAATTATGTTAACATCCGCTCCCTACATCAGCATATTTACGCACTCCCGTGAGAAAGTTTATCACGCATGTGCACGTTAAAAACAGCTTTTATAAATACAGACATTTTAATCCTCTAAGAATTTGCACTTACTTTGATTTAGCTATTTAGATGTCAAGCTATTTATTTTGATTGTGTAACTTCACGGATGTCACTGGATTATCATAGCCTCCAATTGTGCATGCCTTTGTCATGAACACGCATAAAGGAATGTGTAGCTGAGATGACGTTGTGTTGGATAACGCATGCGCTTAATATCAATCGGCTAGATTACGAGTTTTGCGTTATACTGAAAAAGCAGCGTTATCCGGTTATAACGCTGCTTTTTCACTACCGCTGGTATTACGAGTCTTTCAGATTTAGGGGCACCGCACACTTTTTTGGCCTTACTGCAAATCAACTTAGGCAAATTGTGTAGTCTTTTTTCTATGAGACTTCCATAGCGCCTGTATTACAAGCTTGTCCTGGGAGGCCAAAAAGTGAGCGGTACACCCTATCCCGTCAAGATTCGTACCGCATTCTAAAGTCAGTAGTTATGAGTTTTACACTGCAAAGCTGTAGCATAAAACTCATAACTAAAGTGTTAAAAAGTGCACAAACATCCATAAACTACCTATTAACCCCGAAACCGAGGCCCTCCTGCATCGTAAACACTAAAATTAAATTATTAACCCCTAATCTGCCCATCTGGACAATGCCATCACTATAATAAACATATTAACCCCTAAACCGCCGCACTCCCGCCTCGCAAACATATTACATATTATTAATCCCTAATCTGCTGTCCCTAACATCGCCGCCACCTATCTACATTTAATAACCCGTAATCTGCCACCCCCAACGTCGCCGCCACTATACTATATTTATTAACCCCTAAACCTAAGTCTAACCCTAACACCCCCTAACTTAAATATAATTAAAATAAATCTAAATAAAACATACTTTTAATAACTAAATAATTCCTATTTAAAACTATATACTTACCTGTAAAATAAACTAATAGTTACATAGTATCTAGCTTAGGGTTTATTTTTATTTTACAGGCAAGTTTGTATTTATTTTAACTAGGTAGAATAGTTACTAAATAGCTATTAACTATTTACTAACTACCTAGCTAAAATAAATACAAATTTACCTGTAAAATAAAACCTAACCTTTTACACTAACACCTAACACTACACTACAATTAAATAAATTACCTAAATTAAATACAATTAAATAAATTAAATACATTTAGCTAAATTAAAAAAACACTAAATTACAGAAAATAAAAAACAAATTACAATATCTTTAAACTAATAACACCTAATCTAATAGCCCTATCAAAATAAAAAAGCCCCCCCAAAATAAAAAAATAAAATAGCCTAAACTAAACTACCAATAGCCCTTAAAAGGGCCTTTTGTGGGGCATTGCCCCAAAGAAATCAGCTCTTTTACCTGAAAAAAATACAAACAACCCCCCCAACAGTAAAACCCACCCACCACCCACCCAACCCCCCAAATAAAACCCTAAATAAAAAAACCTAAGCTCCCCATTGCTCTGAAAAGCGTATTTGGATGGGCATTGCCCTTAAAAGGGCATTTAGCTCAATTGCAGCCCAAAGCCCTAACCTAAAAATAAAACCCACCCAATAAACCCTTAAAAAAAACCCTAACACTAACCCCTGAAGATCCACTTAGAGTTTTGAAGATCCGACATCCATCCTCAACGAAGCCGGGAAAAGTCCTCATCAAAATGGCAAGAAGTCCTCAACGAAGCCGGGAGAAGTCTTCATCCAAGCCGGAAGAAGTGGTCCTCCAGACGGGTGGAAGTCTTCATCCAGACGGCATCTTTTATCTTCATCCATCCTGCGTGAAGCGGCTCCATCTTCAAGACATCCGGCGCGGAACATCTCCTTCCGATGACTACCCGATGAATAAAGGTTCCTTTAAGTGACGTCATTCAAGATGGCATCCCTTAGATTCTGATTGGCTGATAGAATTCTATCAGCCAATCGGAATTAAGGTTGAAAAATCCTATTGGCTGATGCAATCAGCCAATAGGATTGAGCTTGCATTCTATTGGCTGATTGGATCAGCCAATAGGATTTTTTCAACCTTAATTCCGATTGGCTGACAAAATTCTATCAGTCAATCAGAATCTAAGGGATGCCATCTTGGATTACGTCATTTAAAGGAACCTTCATTCGTCAGTAGTCGTCGGAAAGAGAGGATGATCCACGTCAGATGTCTTGAAGATGGAGCCGCTCCACGCCGGATGGATGAAGATAGAAGATGCCGTCTGGATGAAGACTTCTGCCCGTCTGGAGGACCACTTCTCCCAGCTTGGATGAAGACTTCTCCTGGCTTCGTTGAGGACTTCTTGCCGCTTCGATAAGGACTTGTCCCGGCTTCGTTGAGGATGGATGTCGGATCTTCAAAACTGTAAGTGGATCTTCAAGGGGTTAGTGTTAGGATTTTTTAAGGGTTTATTGGGTGGGTTTTATTTTTAGGTTAGGGCTTTGGGCAGCAATAGAGCTAAATGCCCTTTTAAGTTCAATGCCCATCCAAATGCCCTTTTCAGGGCAATGGGGAGCTTAGGTTTTTTAAGTTAGGGTTTTATTTGGGGGGTTGGTTGTGTGGGTGGTGGGTTTTACTGTTGGGGGGTTGTTTGAAAAAAATTTTCAGGTAAATGAGCTGAAAGGCTATTGATAGTTTAGTTTAGGCTAGGGTTTTTTATTTTAGGGGGCTTTTTATTTTGATAGGGCTATTAGTTTAAATATCTTGTAAATAGTTTTTTTATTTTATGTAATTTAGTGTTTGTTTTTTTGTAATTTAGCTAATTGTATTTAATTTATTTAATTGTATTTAATTTAGGTAATTCATTTAATTGTAGTGTAGTGGTAGGTGTTAGTGTAACTTAGGTTAGGTTTTATTTTACAGGTACATTTGTATTTATTTTAGCTATGTAGTTAGTAAATAGTTAATAGCTATTTAGTAACTATTCTACCTAGTTAAAATAAATACAAACTTGCCTTTAAAATAAAAATAAACCCTAACCTAGATACAATGTAACTATTAGTTATATTGTAGCTATCTTAGGGTTTATTTTACAGGTAAGCATTTAGTTTTAAATAGGAATTATTTAGGTAATGATAGTAGGTTTTATTTAGATTTATTTAAATTATATTTAAGTTAGGGGGTATTAGGGTTAGACTTAGGTTTAGGGGTTAATAAATTTATAATAGTGGCGGCGACGTTGAGGACGGCAGATTAGGGGTTAATAAATGTAGGTAGGTGGTGGTGATGTTAGGGGCAGCAGATTAGGGGTTAATAATATTTAACTAGTGTTTGCGATGTGGGAGTGTGGCGGTTTAGGGGTTAATATGTTTATCGGAGAGGCAGTTTAGGGGTTAATAAGTATAATGTAGGTGTCTGCGATGTTGGGGACGGCAGATTAGGGGTTAATAAGTGTAAGATTAGGGGTGTTTAGACTCATGGTTCATGTTAGGGTGTTAGGTGTAAATATAAATTTTGTTTCCCCATAGGAATCAATGGGGCTGCATTACTGAGCTAAACGCTGCTTTTTTGCAGGTGTTAGACTTTTTCTCAGCCACTCTCCCCATTGATGTCTATGGGGAAATCGTGCACGAGCACGTACAACCAGCTCACCGCTGACTTAAGCAGCACTGGTATTGGAGTGCAGTATGGAGCACAATTTTGCTCTACGCTCACTTCTTGTCTTTTAACACTGGGTTTATAAAAACCTGTAATATCAGCGCTGTATGTAAGTGAGCGGTGAGCATAAAGTGCAAGTTAGCAACGCACCCCTCTTACCGCAAAACTCATAATCTGGCCGAATTTTTTTTGTTTTTTTTTACAAGACTTTGACACCTGGCTCCCAATCTGATTGGATAGCGTCACTGCTAGCTAAATGTTGTGTAGGATTCCGTAGTGTTGAAATATTACACAGTACTAAAAGAACAATATCATTATTATAAGGTAATATTTTAAGAGGTTCATGAATGAACATCCATACATTTTTTAACAAACTTTTAGATTACGTTAATAAAGAGCGGTTACTTTACTATCAGTAGGAGACATTTCTAGAATAGTATAATATGCAAATTGCACATCTACAGTGACTCTGTGCATATACATACAGCTTGCAAACAAACTACAGCAAGTTATAAGGATCAACACCAAAAACAGCTTATTAAGGGCTAGATTACAAGTGGTGTGCTAACAGTTGCTCACGAGCATTAAGGGGCATTAAGGGGTATATTGCGTCCCTTTGCGTGTGTCAGAAGTAACACGCCTATTACCAGTTGAAAGTAAATGTGTTCGCTTAAGCACAATTAAATTAAACACGTCAGGTTAGCGTGACTTCAAAGCTCTGGTTAACTGTTACATGAGACAAAAAAGTTGAAAAAAAAAACCACATAAAAAATACATTGTACAGTACAGTTACACTCATAATAGCACCGTCTAATGAAAAAGTATTAAAAAAATGCATTAAAAAGTTATAAGGGCTAAAAAATATGAGGTCTCAGGTGTTAGAAAAACAAAAAAAAGGCTCCAAGGGGCTTTAACATAGAGATGCATACATACACATGTCTAAATATGTATAGGTATGTATGTATATATATATATATATATACACTGTATATACTGTATATATATATATATATGTTTACATATGTATTTATATATTTAGGTGTATATTGTATATGTATTTACAGACATATATACACATATAAACATATATATTTTAGTGCATTGAAGCCCTTTGCAGTCAAGTAGCTGAAAACATATAAAATCATATTTGTGCAATATTCATATTTAATAAAGTGTTTAACTGTATGTACTGTAAATATTTCACATTCTTCACCTAAGGGAAAATGTTCTAAATATTTTAAAATATATATCTGTATATATATTTAACTATATATAATCATACTAGTCCTAAAGCTCTGTACACTGGCCATTTTTTGCAGTACAGCGGTCCCACCCCTTGCTTTCTCTCTATCCCCCCTCTCTTTTGCTCTCTCTTTCTCCCCTCTCTTTTGCTCTATCTTTCTCCCCTCTCTTTTGCTCGCTCTCTCTCCCCTCTTTTTTACTCTCTCGCTCCCCCCTCTCTTTTGCTCTCTCTCTCCCCCCTCTCTTTTGCTCTTTCTCTCCCCTCTCTCTTTTGGTCTCTCTCTCCCACCTCTCTTTTGCTCTCTCTCTCCCCCTCTCTTTTGCTCTCTCTCTTTCCCCTCTCTTTTGCTCTCTCTCTTTCCCCTCTCTTTTGCTCTCTCTCTCCCACCTCTCTTTTGCTCTCTCTCTCCCCCTCTCTTTTGATTTCTCTCTCCCCCCTTTCTTTTGCTCTCTCTCCCCCTCTTTTGCTGTCTCTCTCCCTCTCTTCTGCTCTATCTCTTCCCTCTCTCGCTTGCTCTCTCTCCTCTCGGTTGCTCTCTCTCTCCTCTCTTTTTATGTCTCTCTCCCTCTCTTTTGCTCTCTCTCCCCCTCTCTTTTGCACTCTCCCCCCCTCTCTTTTGCGCTCTCTCCCCCTCTCTTTTGTGCTCTCTCCCCCCTCTCTTTTGAGCTCTCTCCCCCCTCTCTTTTGCCCTCTCTCCGCTCTCTCCCCTCTCTTTTGTGCACTCTCCCCCCTCTCTTTTGTGCTCTCTCCCCCTTCTCTTTTGTGCACTCTCCCCCTCTCTTTTGTGCACTCTCCTCCTCTCTTTTGTGCACTCTCCCCTATCTTTTGTGCACTCTCCCCCCTCTCTTTTGTGCTCTCTCCCCTCTCTTTTGTGCTCTCTCCCCCTCTCTCTTTTGCTGTCTATCTCCCTCTCTTTATCCACCCTCTTCTGCTCTCTCTATCCCACCTCTTTAGAGCTCTCTGTCGGCCCCAGGATCTGGCCCCGCCCCGGCCCCACCTGGCCCCACCCGTGTCACACCCGACCCCATCTGCGTCACACCTGGTCCCGCCCATGTCACATCTGGCTCCGCCCATGTCACATCTGGCCCCACCTTCATCACACTCGGGCACCGCCCACGTCACACCCAAGCCACGTCCACGTCACACCCGCCTGGCCATGCCCACTCCACCACATGGCAGATGCCAGGTCAGTTGGAAGGCCAGGTGTGTTTGTCCTCGGGCAGTCTCTACTGCGCATGACAGCTTCGGACAAACACACTTGGTCTTTTATTATATAGGATAGATATATTAACATCCTTCTCACTCTTGCAGTCCTCACCTCCTGTTTCTCAACCTCCTACCCTTATAGATTGTAAATTCCCACAGGAATAGGGCCCTCAATTCCTCCTGTATGTGTTTGTCAAATTTTGTCTTGAATCTTACAAGTTTTATATCATTTTATTTAAATGAATTGTAACAATTGACAGCGCTGCAGAATATGTTTCCGCTTCATAAATAAAGTAAAATAATAATATATTGGTAAAGATATATATTTTACTAAAAAACATGAGTTATACATAGAAAATGTTATTTAAGAATAAATAGAACATATTATCCTATGTGAAGAACATTTGAATGTGAAATATTCATATTTTCAAGTATGGTTAGCGCACTTGTCTAAACACAATCGCGTTCGCACGTGAGTATGGATGTTAGGTTTGTTTTCCACTTTTTCCACTTCAATGAAGTCTATGGGGAAATACGTTAATGCGATTTTCTAAGTTACACTTTTTGCGCACATCAGGTTAGCGTCCGTGTGCAAACTTTTTACTTTCAACTTGTAATACGAGAGCTACTTGGCACACACAAAAAAAAAGCTTACTTCTAGCAAAGTTAAAGCACGAGCGGGAGTGCTAATTTGCATTTTGCTAGTTATCTAGCTTTACGAGGGCAAAAGACTAAAGAACTGTTAGATAAATATAGCATTATATTCTAAACATCAACATAGAGGATAGGCTACAAAGCACAAATAACCACAGCTACTTTTTTCACATAAGAAAAACACAGGTCATTTGAATATAAGGAACCCTTGAGACCCGTGTCATCATAAACTCACAGTAAATGTCCATCAAGGTAGATAATTACTATAGTGACAGTACAGTAAACGTTCTCTCCTATTTAATGTTAGAAGGTAATATTATGATAGGGGCTCAGTTATACAATTAAAAAGATTATGCCACACCCAATCTTAGGTGCATTGAATGATTTTGGCAAATGAAGCTCCTGCTGAAAACAAATATTGCTTGAACTGTTTTCTTCCCCTTCTCCACTGTAGCCCTCATGCAAACGGGGACACAGAGGCTAATTAAGAGTTCCCAGACATCAAGGGAGCAGGTTCAGACCTCTTTAATGTCCTTACTAAGCCCCCTCCATAGCTGTCTCAACCACACCTGTCCATGTAGAGCTTACTAATGACCATCTACATCTTGACTACCTCTATATTACACTCCCACTTCAACTTCACAACTCTTAAAAATTCAGAGCGGTAAGTATCAGATTATTATTATTATTTATTATTATTATTTAATTATAAAGTGCCAACAGATTCCGCAGTGCTGTCCATGGGTACAAAGATAAAAGTACAGTACAAAACAATATAAAAGACACCAGACAAAGTTTAACAAACAAACAAATTCAGGGGGAATTGAGGACCCTGTTCCCGTGGGAGCTTACAATCTAGATGATGAGAAACAGGTGGTGGGGACTGCAAAGGTGAGAATGATGTTAGTGTGGCGTTAGATGAGGGCAGCTATTAGGCAAGTGGAATTCATTTGTTACTGATTTGGAGATAGGCTTCCCTGAAGAAAAAGGTCTTTAGGGAGAATTTAAAGGAGGAAAGGTTAGGGGAAAGTCTGACAGCTTCAGGAAGTGCATTCCAGATGGTTCGTGCCACACAAGAGAAGTCCTGTAGTCTAGCATGGGAGGAGGTGATGGTAGAAGATGCAAGGAGCAGGTCATTGTTGGATCTTAGGGGGCGGTCTGGAGTATATTTGTAGATGAGTGAGGACAGGTGGGGGGGCTGCATTGGCAAGGGCTTTGTAGGTCAGGGTGAGAATTTTGAATTTAATTCTGCTGTGAATGGGGAGCCAGTGAAGGGACTCGCAGAGAGGTGCAGCAGATACAGAGCGTAGGGAGAGGTAGATTAGCCTAGCCAAGGCATTTAGGGTGGATTGAAGAGGGGAGAGGCGGGAGAGGGGGAGGTCAGTTAGTAGGTTATTACAGTAGTCAAGTCGGCAAATTACCAGGGAGTTGATTAGCTGTTTAATATTTTCAGCACTTAGAAATGGACGAATTTTAGAGTCATTGTGTAGGTGGTTGCTACAGGATGAAGAGAGCAATTGGATGTGGGGTATAAAGGACAGATTGGAGTCAAGTGTGACTCCTAGGCTGTGGACTTGGAGTGATGGGGAGATAGTGGTGTCACCAACAGTGATTGAAAAGCTAGAAACCGGGGTATAATTAGAGGGGGGATTAGAAGGACCTCAGTATTGGACATGTTGATTTTTAGGTGGTGAGAGGCCATCCAAGATGAAATGTCACATAAGCAGACACTGATGTGAGAAAGGACAGAAGGAGAGAGTGCAGGGGTGAATAAGTAGATCTGAATATCATGTGCATAGAGGTGATAGTTGAAGCCATAGCTACTAAGTTTACCCAGTGAGGAAGTATAAATAGAGAAGAGGACCCCGAACAGAGCCTTGAGGTACTCCAACAAAAAGAGGCAATGGATAGGAGGAGTTGCCAGCAAAGGAGACAGAAAAGGACCTATTAGAGAGATAAGAGTGGATCCAGGAGAGGGTAGTGTCAGAGAGTCCAGTGTCAGTGGTGTCAAAGGCAGCAGACAGGTCAAGTAAGATAAGTATTGAGTAGTGGCCATTGTTTTTTTTTTTTTTTTGTTTGTTTGTTTTGAAATATCTTTTTATTGTTGTCCAAAAAAGTAATACACACAATCTTATCGTTTACAATTTGTGCGGGTGTAGTCACATATGGTACAGTTTACAACATCCATTACAAATTTTACGCTGAACCTTACAGTATACACATAATGATTCACATTAGTATCAGTTGGGTGAGAACATGATATTTTCCCTTCTCATCCGCACTTTGAAATCTAAAGCAAGTAATATTTTTCAAGCCAGTGTGATTACATTTCTCAGACGTACTTTTTTTCCAATACCTTTATCATAATTAAAACTCAATCTAAATCATATCTAACCTAACTATAAACATAACATAACTAAACCTATTCCAAAGTTGTTGCTGCTGCTTCTGGGGCCTAGCGGTGGAAAAAAAAAAAAAAAAAAAAAGGGGGGGGGGGGGGGGTGACGGGAATGAAAGAGGGATGGAGAAGGGAGGGGGAAGGTAGTAGGAAGAATCATCCTACATAAGTGTTTATTGTGACTTAGAATAAATGTGTCCACTCCCCCCTCAACTCTGCCTCTGTGAAGAGAACTGAGTCTTTAAATGGCGTCAGGATTAGCCTTTGGATCTCTAGTTCAAAGGTAAGTATGAGTCTACGCCATTTACGTAAAAATAGGCCCAGCCTGTTCTGAACATCCATCCTAACATCCATTTGTTCCGTAAATATCTGTGATCTGAGTAGATTCCTAAAGCTCGCAAAAGAAGGGCTTTTCCTTACTGTCCAATTTTTTAAGATACATTTTCTAGCTAACAATATTACTAGACTCAGTACGGCATCTTGTTGTCTGTGGCGTGGGTCCCAGTGTAAGATCAGAATAGTTTCTGGGCGGAGTATGAGGTGTATCTGTAAGGACTGGTGAATCCAATATTGTATTTTACCCCAGTATTGTCTGACTGCTGGACATTCCCACATATAATGTAAGAGAGTGTCATGAGCGCTTCCGTTCATCGCCGTGTCGCCGCGGCTCCCGGAACTCCTCTGTGTCTCTGACGTCATGTTGCTTAGCAACATGACGCTTTCTCTCACACCCCTCTGATGACGGTTACGCTCCTGCCCTTTAAATCTCGGCGGGAGATCTGAATCTGGGCCCGTTTGTTTGTTTCCCTGGATTGTGAGTACCATATCAGTTTTATTCTTCTGTGTACCGACTTCTGCCTGCCTGACCAAGCCTCTTGCCTAATCCCTACTTGCTGATATTTGGACATTGACTTCTGCCTGCCTGACCTTGCCTGTAGCTATTACCCTTTTGCTGACACTTGGATGCCGACTTCTGCTTGCCTGACCCTGTCTTTTGCCTATACCTTTTGCTGATATTTGGATGCCGACTTCTGCCTGCCTGACCTTGCTTTGGCCTTTACCTTTAAACCTATTCTTTGTTAAACAAGACCTGCTTAAAGGGACATTTTACTTTTACAAGCTGCAAAAGAGAACTTTGCCTTTCTGTTTGTTATACACCTGCTTAAAAGGGACATTTACTTTTACAAGCTGCAAAAGAGAACTTTGCCTTTCTGTTTGTTATACACCTGCTTAAAAGGGACATTTACTTTTACAAGCTGCAAAAGAGAACTTTGCCTTTCTGTTTGTTATAAACCTGCTTAAAGGGACATTATACTTTTACAAGCTGCAAAAGAGAACTTTGCCTTTCTGTTTGTTATACACCTGCTTAAAAGGGACATTTACTTTTACAAGCTGCAAAAGAGAACTTTGCCTTTCTGTTTGTTATAAACCTGCTTAAAGGGACATTATACTTTTACAAGCTGCAAAAGAGAACTTTTCCTTTGTTTTACAAGCCTGCTAAAGAGGACCTTTTTCAGAAGCTTCAAAGTAAGAGCATTTCCTTTTTGTTCTTTGTACTACTTAAAGGGACGTTTTATCCTTTGTGGCTTTCCTGCATTCTGGACCAATATTCATTTTTGTTATCTTCTAATCTGCTTCCTGAGTGGGTCACGTCCTGGATATTTCTCAGTGTGCTAGCGTGTGCTTTCAATTCACGCTAGCAGTTGGGTTACATCCCGGATTGATTCCAGAGCGGCTGACATTACAAACGGGCCATAAAAATGGACCCCACTGAATTATCTATGGCCGTGGCTCACCAGGGACAGCTCTTGGGTTCTCATGCCACTCACTTGCAGTCTCTGGACACTAAACTTGATCAAATTACTGCTCTATTACAAAATTTGGTTGCTACCGCACCTCCCAATCCTAATCCCAATCCAAATCCGATTGAGGCATTACCTCCTCCGATTCCTAACAATCAGTCTCAGGTACAACTAAGTCCCAGGATTCCTCTTCCGGATAAATATGATGGGAATCCTGAAGAATGTAGAGGCTTTTTGAATCAATGCCGTCTTCATTTCCGAAATAGCCCTACTCTCTTTGCTACTGCCTCTTCTAGAATCACGTTTCTTATTTCCTTAATGAAAGGAAAAGCCTTGGCTTGGGTGTCACCTTTGCTAGAAAAGAATGATCCTATACTGTTGGATGTTGATACATTTCTATCTACATTCTCAAACGTATTCGATAAACCTGGAAGGTCATCCGCTGCTGAAGCAACTCTCCTGGATTTACGTCAAGGAAATCAACCAGTCTCTCAATATGCAATTGAGTTCCGCACCCTTGCCTCTGAAACCACTTGGAATCAGGGAGCACTCAGAGCCGCTTTCCGTAAAGGACTTTCTGAGCGTCTCAAGGATGAATTGGTGTATCGTGAACTTCCAGAGTCCTTAGAAGCCTTAATAAATCTCTGTATCTGTCTCGACGCCAGGTTTCGTGAACGCCAACAAGAAAAGGATAGAACACAGAGGACTGCCACTCGAACTCCTTTTCGTTTAGCTCCTCGTTTTTCTAGTCCAGTCACTC
Source organism: Bombina bombina (assembly GCF_027579735.1). NCBI lineage: Eukaryota > Metazoa > Chordata > Amphibia > Anura > Bombinatoridae > Bombina > Bombina bombina. Next base: position 182,557,430 of record NC_069502.1, read on the forward strand.
CAGCCTCTCCTACTACTGATCAGGCTGAACCCATGGAAGTAGGAAGTATAAAATTAACTGAGACTGAACGCTTAAGAAGACGGACTCTTGGCTTATGTCTGTACTGTGGCCTTAAAGGACATTTATTAAGGGATTGTCCTACTAGGCCAGTAAAAGCCAGGGCTTAACTCTAGTCCAGGGAACTGAGTTAAGCCAAAATAGTGGTCATTCCCTATACAAGAAACTCTTTGTTCCAGTAACTCTTCTAATTGGACAAAAGAAGATCTATACCCAAGCCCTAATTGATTCTGGTGCTGGAGGTGTGTTCATTGACTCTACATTTGTTTCTACTCATTCTATACCCTTACTAAAGAAGGAGTATTCCATTTCAGTCTCTACGGTCAGTGGAGATCCTTTGGGTTCTGGATACATTCAGTTTTCTACTCAACCCTTAATCCTCACCGTAGGAATACTTCATTCTGAGACAATTTGTTTCGATGTCATTCCCACTCCGCAATTTCCCATTATCTTGGGATTACCCTGGCTCCAGATTCACAATCCCATTTTTTCTTGGACTTTCGGTGAACTCACTTCCTGGGGATCTACATGCCAGACTAAATGTCTTCAAGAGATTACTAAGTTACCACTCACTATTGCTCTCACAGTTGAAACTCCGGAATCCTTACCTATGCATTACCATGACTTTGTGGATGTCTTCTCCAAAAAAGAAGCGGAACGTCTTCCTCCTCATCGCCCTTTTGATTGTCCCATTGACCTCCTTCCTGGGGCTGCCTATCCTCGAGGCAAAACATATCCACTTTCTAAACCAGAAAACATGGCTCTGGAAGAATATATAAAAGACAATCTGGCTAGAGGATTTATTCGACCCTCCTCTTCCCCTGTAGGGGCTGGTTTCTTTTTTGTGGGAAAAAAGGATGGCGGATTAAGACCCTGTATTGATTATCGTGGATTGAATCAGATTACCATCAAGAACAGTTATCCTCTGCCCCTTATTCCTGAACTTTTTACTTATCTTCAGGGAGCCACCATTTTCACCAAACTCGACCTACGTGGTGCATACAACTTGATCCGTATACGCAAAGGAGATGAGTGGAAGACTGCCTTTAACACTCGATTTGGGCATTATGAATATTTGGTCATGCCCTTTGGGCTATGCAATGCTCCGGCGGTTTTCCAGCATTTTGTAAATGAGATCTTTCGTGATTTTTTGAATATTTTTGTTATCATATACCTGGACGACATCTTAATTTTTTCTCAGAACCACCAAGATCATGTGCACCACGTCAAGAAAGTACTTCAACGTCTAAGAGAATTCCATCTGTTTGCTAAACTGGAGAAATGTTCTTTCCATCAAAAAATCATACCCTTTCTGGGTTATGTAATATCGGCATCTGGATTCGAAATGGACCCTACTAAACTTTCTGCCATTTTGGATTGGCCTAGACCTGATTCTTTGAAGGCTTTACAACGTTTCCTAGGCTTCGCCAATTATTACAGAAAGTTCATCAAGAATTTTGCTACTATTACTTCTCCTCTTACTTCTCTCACAAGAAAAGGACAAAACTGTAAAGTATGGCCGTCTGAGGCTATAGAAGCTTTTGAATCTCTCAAAGAAGCTTTTTCCTCAGCTCCTATCCTTCGTCATCCAAATCCTGAGTTTCAATTTATTCTGGAGGTGGATGCTTCCTCTGTTGCTGCTGGAGCGGTTCTGTCTCAACGAATACCAGAGACTGGAAGGATTCATCCTGTTGCTTTTTTCTCTAAAAAATTCACTCCTTCCGAATTTAACTATGACGTAGGGAATAAAGAGTTGCTTGCCATCAAGATGGCATTGGATGAATGGAGACATTGGCTGGAAGGTACTTCTTTGCCATTTACTATACTTACTGATCATAAGAACCTTCTGTATCTCCAAACAGCCAAACGACTAAATTCCAGGCAAGCACGCTGGTCCTTATTCTTCTCTCGGTTTCACTATAATTTGTCTTACATACCTGGTTCAAAAAATATTAAAGCAGATGCACTTTCCAGACAATTTCAAGATACCCCAGTTCCTGAGTCTGGTACCATTCTCCAACCTCATGAAGTCATTGCCCAGTTAACAACTTCTTGGTTACAAGAATTACAGTCCGCTCAAGAGCGTCTTCCTTTGTCCTGTAAACCTCCCAATGGTTTACTCTTTGTTCCTGAACGCCTTCGTTCCAAGATTTTATTTTGGGCTCATGATAGTCCCCTTTCTGGACATCCTGGCATCAGTATTACCACTCGAAACCTCAAACAACATGTCTGGTGGCCTACACTCTCTCAAGATGTGAAGGATTACGTCTCAGTATGCACACAATGTGCCATGAACAAAACTCCACGCCAACTTCCTTCAGGATTACTCCAACCATTGCCTATACCTCACCAGCCTTGGACTCATGTATCCATGGACTTTATTACCGATCTTCCCTTGTCCACTGGGAACAATACTATCTGGGTGGTGGTCGACAGGTTCACTAAGACGGCTCATTTTGTACCCTTGCCAGGATTACCATCTGCCAAAAGACTCTCTGAACTTTTTATTCTACATATTGTAAGAATCCATGGATTTCCTCTTGATATTGTTTCAGATAGAGGGGTACAATTCGTTTCTCGATTTTGGAGGTCACTTTGTAAACATTTTGGTACTACTATATCTCTCTCTACTTCTCACCACCCACAATCGAATGGTCAGACTGAAAGAGTAAACCAGTGTCTTGAAACATATCTTAGACATTATGTGGATCATTATCATTCTAACTGGACTTCTTACCTTCCTTTGGCTGAATTGGCCCATAATGCCCGGTACAATTCCTCCCTTCAGACTTCTCCTTTTCATGCAGCTTACGGATATCAGCCTAGGACGTTCCCTTTGCATACTTCCTCCACAGTGAATCCTGCTTCTGATCTTACAGCCCGAAGATTAACTCGACATTGGCAGAAGATACATCGTATTCTTTCTGTAACTTCTAGACGTTACAAGTTCTTTTCGGATCTTCGACGGAAAAAGGCTCCCAAATATCGCCCTGGTGATAAAGTTTGGATTTCCTCTCGATTTCTTCGCCTGAAACAACCTTCTAACAAATTGGGACCACGATATGTGGGTCCTTTCCGAATACTGGGTCAGGTATGTTCCACTGCTTATCGGGTAGCTTTACCCAAGTCTCTCAAAGTCCATCCGGTATTCCATGTTTCTCTTTTAAAACCTGTGATGATTAACAGGTATTCTAAGCCTTTTTCTAAACCTCCACCGTTATTGGTGCATGGACATCCTGAGTTTGAGATCAGCCATATTCTAGATTCCAAATTGCGGGGCAAGAAATTGTATTATCTCATTCATTGGAAGGGTTATCCAGTCACGGAACGTTCTTGGGAACCTGCTCATCAAGTAAATGCTCCAATATTGGTCAAGACCTTCCACAAGACTCATCCTGATAGACCTGGTCCTGTCCCCCGGAGGGGCCCTTGAGGAGGGGGTGCTGTCATGAGCGCTTCCGTTCATCGCCGTGTCGCCGCGGCTCCCGGAACTCCTCTGTGTCTCTGACGTCATGTTGCTTAGCAACATGACGCTTTCTCTCACACCCCTCTGATGACGGTTACGCTCCTGCCCTTTAAATCTCGGCGGGAGATCTGAATCTGGGCCCGTTTGTTTGTTTCCCTGGATTGTGAGTACCATATCAGTTTTATTCTTCTGTGTACCGACTTCTGCCTGCCTGACCAAGCCTCTTGCCTAATCCCTACTTGCTGATATTTGGACATTGACTTCTGCCTGCCTGACCTTGCCTGTAGCTATTACCCTTTTGCTGACACTTGGATGCCGACTTCTGCTTGCCTGACCCTGTCTTTTGCCTATACCTTTTGCTGATATTTGGATGCCGACTTCTGCCTGCCTGACCTTGCTTTGGCCTTTACCTTTAAACCTATTCTTTGTTAAACAAGACCTGCTTAAAGGGACATTTTACTTTTACAAGCTGCAAAAGAGAACTTTGCCTTTCTGTTTGTTATACACCTGCTTAAAAGGGACATTTACTTTTACAAGCTGCAAAAGAGAACTTTGCCTTTCTGTTTGTTATACACCTGCTTAAAAGGGACATTTACTTTTACAAGCTGCAAAAGAGAACTTTGCCTTTCTGTTTGTTATAAACCTGCTTAAAGGGACATTATACTTTTACAAGCTGCAAAAGAGAACTTTGCCTTTCTGTTTGTTATACACCTGCTTAAAAGGGACATTTACTTTTACAAGCTGCAAAAGAGAACTTTGCCTTTCTGTTTGTTATAAACCTGCTTAAAGGGACATTATACTTTTACAAGCTGCAAAAGAGAACTTTTCCTTTGTTTTACAAGCCTGCTAAAGAGGACCTTTTTCAGAAGCTTCAAAGTAAGAGCATTTCCTTTTTGTTCTTTGTACTACTTAAAGGGACGTTTTATCCTTTGTGGCTTTCCTGCATTCTGGAACAATATTCATTTTTGTTATCTTCTAATCTGCTTCCTGAGTGGGTCACGTCCTGGATATTTCTCAGTGTGCTAGCGTGTGCTTTCAATTCACGCTAGCAGTTGGGTTACATCCCGGATTGATTCCAGAGCGGCTGACAGAGAGTAGGTGCCTCTATCGCGCATCTCACGCACTTATTAGGGCGTGTGGTCACCCATTTGGCAAGTATTCTCGGAGTGAGATAGGCCTTATGAAGGAAGCGTATCTGGGATTCCCTGAACATGGCGGACAATGTGGCTGATTTAGTTTTTTCGAGACCTTCTCTCATGTCCTCCCACGTAATGTCATCAATTCCCTCTCGAGCCCATCCCACAAGCATTGAGTCCCTTGTGCTCTGCGCTCGTTGTTGTAGAAGAGTCTGATATATTTCAGATAGGGAAAACTTACCCATTTTATACAATGCTTGTGTGATGCGGAAGGGAGAACCCTCCCAAAATTCCGGTGCGTTTCGAAGCAGAGTATTGATATAATGGCGCACTTGTAGGAAGGCAAAGAAGTGTGTTCTTGGTATCCCAAACTCTCTTTGTAAGGCACCAAAATTTTTTACCTCCTTTGTGAGGGGAACTAATAATTGTTGAAGTGATCTCAGTCCCTTCCGTTCCCAGACCAAGAAAGGTTGGGTTTCCGAACCTGCCGGTAAGTCTGGGTTTTTGACGATAGGTAGGTAGCTTGAAACATGGCAGGATTTCTTCAGAAATTTATGAGCCTGGTGCCAGGCCTTTAATGGTTCGCTGAACAGCATATTAAGGCCCAGAGCCTTCACAGATTTCATGTTCGAAACATGAGGTAGGTACGCTAAGGAGATGTCTCCCAGAACCGCCTGCTCCAGGGAGGGCCGACAAAAGTGGTGTGTTCCCACCTGCCAGTCCAACACCAGTCGTATTAAAGCCGCCCAATTATACAGTCTGAAGTCTGGCAAAGCCAGTCCCCCATTGAGAAAACCCATGCTCAGTTTTTCCCTCGAGATTCGTGGCTTTCCTCCCTTCCAGATGAAGCGAGTCGCTGCCGAATTAAGCATTTTGACATCCGATTTGCTTAGGAGCAGGGGGAGCATAAGAAGAGGATAGAGCAGGCGAGGGAGTATCACCATTTTGAGGAGGTTGATCCTACCTGAGAGTGACAGGGGTAGCGATCTCCAGCTGTTCATCTGCGCCTGTAGTTTTGCACACATAGGTGCCAGATTATTGGCGTACAATTTATTGGGGTTAGCGGAGATTTTAATGCCAAGATAGGTGATATCATGTTTAGCCACTGAGAATGGGAAGTCCCCATCAGTGCTAGCTTTCCTGAGAAGCCATAGGATCTCCGACTTATGCATATTAATTTTATAGCCGGATAGCAGTCCGAAATCAGTGAGAGTCTCCAGAATACGCGGTATATGTGTGCGCGGATTTTGGACAAACAGGAGCATATCATCCGCGTATAATGCCAGATGTTGAGGGTGTCCTGCCAAATCTATGCCAGGGAAAATCTGTTTTAGCTTAATAGCCAATGGTTCGAGGGCAACATTAAAGAGGAGGGGTGATAAGGGGCAGCCCTGTCGGGTTCCCTTGTGTAAGTAAATGTTCTCTGAGAATATATTATTGACTAGTATATTAGCAAAGGGGGCTCGGTACAAATTTTTAATAAAAGTCAAAAATGGGCCAGAGAAGTGAGCCTTGGCCATGGTGTAAAAGAGGTGGTCCCACTCCACTCGGTCAAAGGCCTTCTCTGCGTCGAGTGACAGCAGGAAGGCCTCCGTGTCACTTTTCCCATCACCATCTCCCCTCGCGGTCCAAAAGTGCTGGATGACCTGCAGGACCCTGCGAACATTGACCACTGACGATCTCGCGTACATGAATCCCGTTTGGTCCATGTGTATAATGTCAGGCAATATAAATTTTAGTCTTTCTGCCAATAATTTAGTTAATATCTTGTAGTCCGAGTTCAGTAATGAGATCGGACGGTAGGATTCTGGTAATACGGTGTCTTTCCCTGGCTTAGGTATTAGGGTGATATATGCCGCTGAGAATTTTGATACCGGGGCTCTCTCCCCCTCAAAGTAAGTGGCATACAAGTTTGCCAATGTCGTGGAAACCTGTTCCTTCAGGAGCTGATAGAATTCTATCGGTAATCCGTCCGGGCCCGAGGCTTTACCCAGTGACATGGACATTATCGTCCTCTGAATCTCCTCCTCTCCTATGTGGGCATTTAGCTTCTCAAGTTGAGGTTCTGAAATTTGTGGGATGTTGATGTTGTCCCAAAATTTGTCTCTTAGCTCAGAGCCTGGGGAACCCTCACTGGTATATAGAGAGGAGTAGTAAGAGGCAAATGCCTCTGCTATTGATTCAGCATCTTTCACAAGTTTGCCTCTACTTTTCAGGGCTGCAACATGTTTAGAGGATGTGTTCATATTCACTAAGGCAGCCATGAGCTTCCCCGACTTATCCCCAAATCTATAGTATTTACCCCTGCTTCGCAGAAGAGCTTGTGAGGCCTGGTTGGCCAGTAGGGCATCGTATTCTTTTTTTGTATCAGTGTAATTGTGATAATTGAGACGGGAGGGGGTCGCACAGTAGGTGCGATATGTCTCCGCCAAGCGTTCCCTCAGCTTCCCAATTTTTTCTGTGTATTGTTTTTTCCTACGCGCCAGGTAGGCAACGATGTTGCCCGACAAGACCGCCTTAGCTGTCACCCAGAATAATTCCGGTGAATCTATATGCTGAGCATTATTCACCCGGTAGTCGTCCCAACAGTGAATTAGGTAGTTCTGGAATTCTTGGGAGTACAGTAGGTGTTTTGGGAATCTAAGGGTACGTCTGTTGCTGACTGACTGGTTCTTATCTATGAAGAGTGCTATGGGTGCATGATCGGAAACCGCCACTTCCCCAATTTTTGTGTCTATGATACGTGTAATGAGAGAGTTGGATATTAGAAACAGATCAATGCGGGACATAGAGGGAGACGAGCGGGATGCACAGGTATAATCTTTCCCATCCGGGTTCAATTGCCTCCATATGTCTACCACATCCAGGGAACTTCCCAGCTGTGAAAAAATGTCTTTTTCAAATTTTTCTGAGGGTCTGATTGTCTTTCTGGTTTTCCCACTAAGTGTTCCCCTTAACCTATCACAGTGAGAATTAGGAGTGAGGTTAAAGTCACCTCCCAGTATGATATGTGTACCGATGTAAGGAGAGAGGATCGCCACAATGGCATTCCAGAATCCTCTATCTTTTAAGTTCGGGGCGTAGATGTTGCACAATGTGTAAATTTGTTCTGCAAAACATATTTGCACTATTATGTATCTGCCTTCCGGATCTTTAAGTACCTCCCTGACCTCATACTCCAGTCGTTTACCTAGGAGTATTGCAACCCCTCTACTGGCTGAACTATACGAGGCATATTCAACTCTCCCCACCCAGTCTGCCCTTAACTTCTCATGTTCTGAATCCAAGAGGTGGGTCTCTTGAAGGAATGCAATCTCTGCCTTCTTTTTCCTAAGTTGCGTAAGTATTGTTTTTCTTTTTATTGGGGAATGTATGCCCCCAATGTTCCAGGAGTAGAGATTAAATCTTATCTACTAGTTGGATCTTGTGGTGTATTTTGACAATTGAGGTGAGGGTGTGTATGTAGTGCTCCAAGAGTAAGGGTAAGGAGGGAGGAGGGCAGACGGGGTGGGAGAAGAGTAGAGAAAGAGGAGAGAAAAAAAAAAAAAAAAAATTCTCACCACAGCAGTTAGACTCCCGGTTCAGTCCTCTACCATAGTGAACCACCGCCAGGTCCCCATTAGCCGCTTGGATTAGAAGTAGCTCTAATGTGGGGAAACAAAGAGGGTGTGTTACCCCAACATACTGCAGGAGCTGTGTAACGTGCAACTGTGGAAGCATAAGTAAAACATTATTAGCAACTTGAATTAAAGGTAATTCTACAGTGGGGAGACAAAGAGGATCTATTACCTTAACATATGTCATGAGCTGGTTGATACACAAGTGTAGAAACATACAAAAAACAAGAAGAATTTTCAGATAGGATGACATAGATTCCACAGACTTGGCTGTGTCTAAGTATATTGCAACCTGCAATTGAGGCATATAGGTAAAAGTGTTACAGGACAATAAGGCTTCAAATTGACAGTTTACTACATTCCAGCAACCAAGTGAGCATATCAGATCTTTCATCCGCACAGTATACTTTGAGAAATCTAGCGTTTGGGGTACTTCAAAGAGAAGTGGTTTAGGAGAGCCTATATCCCATCTGTGCTCAGACACAAACGCTCTACATCTTCCACTCATGTATTCCAAATGCCCTGGAGTGTGGAGGCAACCCATAATAACATATAAACACACAAAACTCAAACTTAACTTTAACTTTAGAACTCTGTGTCTGCGTGTAGACGCAAACCCTTTGTCAATTGTTTCTGTAGCCATCAGGGTAGATTTTTAACTTAAAATCTAATGTTGATCCCTATTTAAGGGGGGTGTCTCTCAGTCAACCATTGCTTTCAACCCTCTTCCCCTCTTGGGTGATTCTGTCTTGGACTGCGTGGAGGAGCCCCCCCGCCCTCTAGGAAGTGTTGGGCCGCTGTCGGGGTATCAAAAAATTTTGGGCCTCTTAGGGTCATGATTTTAAGCCTGGCTGGGTAAAGCAAGAAGGCTTGTCTGCCCTCTCTGTGAAGTTTTGAACAAATTGGTGAGAATTCCCTTCGGCGTTTCATAAGATCCACCGAGAAATCCTGAAATAGGAGCAAGCGTGCATTTTCATACATCACATTGTCCATTTTTCTGTAAGCTCTTAACACTGCTGTCTTGGTCTGGAAGTGGAGAAATTTGATCATGATTGACCGGGGCTGGGGCGAGTCGTCTACATTAACCCTCTCGGGGCCTACTCTATGAGCTCGTTCTACTCCACCTTTAAGATCCTGAATGGGAATCCCTAACAATGAGGGGAGTGTATTTTCAACAAAGTGGATGATATCTGCTTGCTTTACTGATTCAGGTAGACCCAAGAGGCGCACATTATTGCGTCTTGACCTATTTTCTAGGTCATCTATTTTTAACTGCAGGGCCGTGGCTTGTCTTTCTAAGGATTCAATTTTGTTGGAGTTTGACACATTAGAATCCTCCAGGTCAGAGATTCTATTCTCCGCCTCTGCTACACGTGTGGAGAACTGTTTAACATCGTCTGTGAGGGTATCAACCCCTCTTTGCAGGTTGTCAATTTTGGGCATAAACAGTAAAGATATCTGCTTAACAATAGGGTGTGTGTCAAGTGACCCATTCTCTGAGCAGGCTTCAGTGCTAGTCCCTAGGCCGGATGGGTCAGCTCCAGATTTGTTTCTGCCAGAGCCCGTTTTGCTACGACTTGCCATGGGGGAGTTGGTTAAGAATTTATCCATATACCTCTGAAAATGACAAGACTGTTTACATATGTAGTTGGTATTCTAACAGCAGACTATTAAACCCGTGCTAACCGGTAAATGGAGCAGTGTGTGCAAATAATTTCAAAAGTGACTGTGAGGTCTTGTCAGTGAAGAAAACCATATGTTGGGGTAAACAGGCAGTGCAATGTGGATTGTACAGTTTTTCTCCTTCCAAGAAAGAAGGGTACCAAGACAGGCCTGTCAGCGCAGCGGTTTGCTAATGCCCCTTCAAAAGGGTAGGGGGACACAAAGGGTCTCTTAAGGGTTAACTTAGGGTGACCGTGTTAGCTACTTGCACAGTCCTGGTGTAAAAATAGAAGAGAGCAAATCCGCTGACCTGAGTGGCGTGTGGGGTACTGACTACGTGTCACTCCATACGCCACAGGGAATGACAAGAATAATTGTAAATGCCAATAGTAATCTATCAGCCAACCATTAAACCCCCTACAATCAATATGTAACACAGTAACTGTGGGTTAACTAGTGAAAGATAACAGTTTCCTAACATGGGAAAAAAACATGGGTTAATGCATGTATTTAGCACAACAATGATTATTAGTCTGAAAATGACAAGACTGTTTACATATGTAGTTGGTATTCTAACAGCAGACTATTAAACCCGTGCTAACCGGTAAATGGAGCAGTGTGTGCGAATAATTTCAAAAGTGACTGTGAGGTCTTGTCAGTGAAGAAAACCATATGTTGGGGTAAACAGGCAGTGCAATGTGGATTGTACAGTTTTTCTCCTTCCAAGAAAGAAGGGTACCAAGACAGGCCTGTCAGCGCAGCGGTTTGCTAATGCCCCTTCAAAAGGGTAGGGGGACACAAAGGGTCTCTTAAGGGTTAACTTAGGGTGACCGTGTTAGCTACTTGCACAGTCCTGGTGTAAAAATAGAAGAGAGCAAATCCGCTGACCTGAGTGGCGTGTGGGGTACTGACTACGCGTCACTCCATACGCCACAGGGAATGACAAGAATAATTGTAAATGCCAATAGTAATCTATCAGCCAACCATTAAACCCCCTACAATCAATATGTAACACAGTAACTGTGGGTTAACTAGTGAAAGATAACAGTTTCCTAACATGGGAAAAAAACATGGGTTAATGCATGTATTTAGCACAACAATGATTATTAGTAAAACAGTTCCTCTTCCCTCTAGTGCAGATGGGAGGCAGCACAAGTTCATCAGCGCAGCAACCTTTATGCATCCCCTCAGGGGGGTATAGGCCTAATGTTCACTTATCTATGTGTTGGGGATATCAGCGTCGATTGATACAGTTTTACTGCTAGATATGCAATGAGAGGGGCAAATTGGCAGGTCTGAGTGATGTACCCAAAGGTTAAAGTGTAACTTGCCCACAAACTCAGACTATGGAAGATCCTGCAGAGTCCAAGGTTCCTGCCCCTAATGGTGTCCCTTGGGGGCTATTGCGTATTTAGTACTGTTACTTTTCTCTTTTTACTTTTTTTTCCCCTTTTTCAAGACAAGGATTCTTCTTCCCGCACAAGGGCAGGCCCAATGCCTGCAATTGGCAATGTAGTAAAATGGCAGGGGTTGTATAACTTCACTACAGGATATGAAAAGGGCCCACTGGCTGGGCTAAGTAATGAACCCAAAAGTTAAGCACTGCCTATAGAAGGTTTTCTAAGAACCAAATTTCCTGGCCTCAGTAGTGACCTAAGAGGTATGTTGTGCAGGCAGCCCTGTCAGACACGTTAGGTAAAGATACTTGTCTCCTTCACATAGAGATGTGTTAAATGTTGTGACAAGAGTTACAATAGGGCCCGTGTCTCCATACCCTCAGATAACTTAGAGGGATATTAATATGTTCATGCGCCCCAACAAACCAGGGTGTTATTGCTGGTAAAAGTTTCTCTAGCAGTATTTGGGTGTGATACTTTACCCCCTCTGTACTCCGGAGCCTGCACTCGCCATGAGGGTTGGAGGCCTCGCTTTCAAGATGGCGCCTGTTTTCGCGCCAGCCGAGACTCCCTCTGTGTCCTCCACTCCGATGTATTTAGCCCAAACGGGCCTGCTGATGTCGGGGTCAGTGATCGGCAAGTCTGCTTCTCAGTCTGGCAGACGCCGAACCTCCGGGGCAGTGCGGTGAACAGTCCTTGCAGCGGTGTGGCGGCAGAGGCAGGCTGTGATCCACGTGAGAACTCGATGGCGCTTTCCTCCCAGTAAGTGTCTCCTTAGCGAGACCGGTCACCCTCCGGGTTCTGCCAGCTGTCTATGTTATTAAGCGGGTCTTTTTACAGCCTCCTGAGCTGCATGTGTGCGGCGCGCCACTTCAGCGTTTCTTGTTGTTGGCCCTCCGTGGGGGAGCGATGTACAGCTCCTGTAATAAGTGTGAAGGGAGTCTCTCACACTTCACCTCCACTCCGGACAGCAAACTCTGTCAAGGAATTATTCGTGGCCACAGGGGTTGTGACAGCAAGGTAAAGGGCAGCCTAGAATTGGTTTTAAAGTTAATTTTCTATGCTGTTTTATGCAGAGCTCCCTTCACCTGCTGCTTCTCCCTTGGCCCGCCCACCGGAAGTCGTGGCCATTGTTTTTAGCAAAAAGAAGATCATTAGTAACCTTGGTGAGGGCAGTCTCTGTTGAGTGTAGGGGACAGAAGCCAGATTGCAAGGGGTCAAGCAATGATTTGGAGGACAAGAGGTGGGTTAGGCGATCGAAAACTAGTTTTTCCAGGACTTTTGAATCTAGCAGAAGCAGTGATATGGGGCAGTAGTTTGCAGGATAATTGGGGTCAAGGGAGGGTTTTTTGAGGATGGGGTAACCTTTGCATGTTTGAAGGAAGATGGGAATGAACCACTAGTAAGGGATAGGTTGAATATGTGAGTAAGAGCTGGAGTGAGGGTAGAAGAGAGAGAAGGTATTTGATGTGAAGGGATAGGATCAAGTTGGCAGGTAGTTAGGTGTGAGGAAAACAATAGGGAACTCACTTCATTCTCAGTGGTTTGAGGAAAGGTGCTGAGAGTGGTGGAGGGGTGGCTGGGGGCGGAGATGGAAGGTTGCAGTCTTGTGTTGGGATATTACTTTGGATGGTAAGTGTTTTTTTGAAAAACGAGTCTGCCAGGTCTTGAGCACTAAAGGCACCAGGAAGGGGGTTGTGCAGGTGGATAGAGGAGAGAGTTGAAAATGGAGAAGAGACGTTTAGGGTTTGAGGAGTGAGTAGATATAAGAGAAGAGAAGCAGGTTTGCTTGGCTAAGTGAAGGGCAGAGGAGTAAAAATAAAGAATGAACTTATAGTGGAGGAAATCTGGTTCAGAGAAGGATTTCCTCCAGGCACATTCAGCAGCATGGGAGCATTTTTGCAGGTAGCGTGTTTGCTTAGAGTGCCAGGGTTGGAGCTGACGACGTGGGGTTTGGCATATTTGGGGAGGAGCAAAAGTGTCAAATGCAGATGAGAGAGTATTGCTATAGTGGATTGTAGCAAAGTCAGGGCAGGATATCATGGAAGGGCGGGGGAGGGATCTGCTGCTCTCTCTGGTTGCACTGAAGAAACCACCAAAGGGGAGAGTTGTGTATCTGGAGCTTATGTTAGCTTCAGAAGGTTCACAAGCTCTTTGATCAATTTCGATCTCTGAACATATAAAATGTGTGTAAGCTCCAGTATAGAAGTATCAAGAGTTGTTTGTGTATGGTACCTCTTAATGACAGATTTCCATAGGAACTCCACTGGGGTGTATGGTTGGAGGCTCTTAAGACTTTTCTCTGGAATGCAGAGACTGTATCAGTCTGTAGTTTTAAAGTGGTAATCTCTCAGAGATCAAAGAATATTCTAAAGATAAATTGAAAGCCAAGAACAGCCCACCACATTTAGACCAATTATGGTCATTGCCTGGAAGCCCCTTCCCCCAGGATACTGTCACAAGCTGAAATGGTGCCACTTAATAACAGATTCTCGTAGTAACTTTACTAGGGGGTATGGTTGGAGGCCAATGTCTCCTCAAACAGTGCTATGGAATGTAAAGGCTGTATCAATCTATAATTTGGAAGTGGTAATCTCTCAGAGATCAAGGGATATTCTAAAGATCAATTGAAAACCAAAAACAGCCCACCACATTGAGACCAATTTTGGTCATTGCCAGGAAATCCCCCCTCCCCACCATGATTTTATTTTGCTCCAGTGAATCATAAAAAAGATGAATATTTTGTATGTATAGCAGTATTTTAACCGCTGAACTTTTGAATAACCTGAGTGCACCGGACTTGCATAATATAGATAGATAGAATAAATAAAGTTAAAAGATGACTTTAACGAGAAAGGAAGATCTTACCTTTTGGAAAAGAGATTTCCCATTCTAATTCCCATGGGCTGATTCCAGGTCAGGATATTAGGATCTCTTTGCACGGAGAGTAACTGAACCTGACTGAATCACCTGTTCAAAGTAAATCCACAGATTGCTATCTTATAACATTCATTAATGATTTATATTGTTTAATTAATGTATCACATTTTATGTGGACCAGTTCCCTATTCCTTTTTTAATTTACTTCTAATGTTTTTTTGTTTGTTTTTTTGCAAATACCAGGCAAACAACTGCGCTGCCGTCTGCTCATTGCCTTCAGCATAAATTGTAATGCTCTCTACTTGTGGCTTTATGCAATCTCTGCTAGTTACATTTTAATCCTAAAATTATTTAATCACATCTGGTTGTACCGATTTTATGTAATATTAAGTTTAATATGGTGATATTACAATGGCAACATAACTAAGATTTTCTGCCCCAAGACTTTCCAGATGATTTCATATAAGAAACAACATTACAGATTATATCATCAAAAACAACTTGAATATGTCAGTTATAATATGTATTCTTATCATTAGCTTGAATGCAGTTTAATTGGATGCAGTCATTGCTAAATTAAGTAAGTTGAGGAAGAGCAGTGGCCTTTAAAGGGATATGAAACCCAAACATATTTCTTTTATGATTCAGACAGAGCAAAACATTTGTAAAAAGTCTCCAATTTACTTATGTTATCAATTTTTCTTAATTTCCATGATATTCTGTGTTGAAGAGATACCTAGGTAGGTATCTGTAGCACTACATCTCAGGTAATAGTTCTGCCATCTAGTGCTCTGGCAAATGGATAACATTCTTGCAAAACTGCTGACATATAATGCTCCAGAAATGGGCAGGCTCTTAAAGGGATACTAAACCCAAATCTTTTATTTTATGATTCGGATAGAACATGCAATTTTTAGTAACATTCTAATTTACACCTATTATCAATTTCCCTTTGTTCAAATAAATGTAGATGTGGTGCATGCTGAAAAACAGTGCAATGCATTTGGAACATTTTGATGATGCTGAGTTACAAACACAATGCTTTTCTTAAATTTTAGTTTGTGTTAGCACTGGGCAGTACCGTAGTGGATTCTGTATTGCAGAAATAAAGATCCGTCTAAAGAGTCCAACTGGGAATAAAAATAACTTAATTACTTGCTCTATGATGTTGTCCAGGAGCAAGTCAAGGATGGTCACTGCCTGGGTATAGTACATCATTATTCCTCCTCTCCTCCCATACTTTATGGTTTCCTGTCAATGTATTGCATCTTCCACTTGCCCACTAATGATCTATCTACTACTACATCTGCGCTAACATTTTAGGTTACTGCTTCTACAAATACACAGTTTTCTCACATGTCAACAAACAAATGATGCAAACACAAATGGATATACATCTATGTAGCATAGACACAAACACACAATTCATGAGAAAGAAGCAGAGTCCTGAATGAATTGCAGCCATCTAGGCTACAGCTTTATAAAAAAGAGTGTTCAGGGCATAGGTAACAGGAAAATACAAATTTAAATAATAATAAAATACATTTAAAAAGCAAACTTTGATAGCAGTAGGATAGGTGGGTTTATAGCACGCAAAGAAAGCACATTTTATTTCCCTTCCTATGGTCTGGTCAAATTCAAAACTTAAAAGTAATTGGGATTGGAATGATCTATCAGATCTTTCCAGTTTCACCAATGTTTATGTTATTCTACCTGTAATTATGTATTTGTAGCAAATATTAGCCTGGAAATAAATGTGCAGATGTGTACTTTAAAGTTATTTTTCTAATTTTAGTAATTATCTTACGGATAGATTACGAGTTTTTGTGGTAAGAGCGGCTCGGTACTAACTTGCAAGTTATTTCCACCGCTCACCTCCCTATAGCGCTGCTATTACAGGTTTTCATAAACCCGGCATTAGCAGGCAATATTGCAGCTTTGAGCAAAATTGAGCTCCATACCGCACTCAAATACCAGCGCTGCTTTGAGCTGGTTTTACGTGCTTGTGCACGATTTCCCCATAGACATCAATGGGGAGAGCTGGCTAAAAAAAGCCTAACACCTGCAATAAAGGAGCGTAAAGCTCCGTAACACAGCCCCATTTATTCCTATGGGGAAAGAAAATGTATGTTTACACCTAACACTCTAGCATAAACCCTGAGTCTAAACACGCCTAATCTGCTGCCCCCCGACACCACTGACAC
Organism: Bombina bombina; assembly: GCF_027579735.1. NCBI lineage: Eukaryota > Metazoa > Chordata > Amphibia > Anura > Bombinatoridae > Bombina > Bombina bombina. The sequence goes on from NC_069502.1 coordinate 182,573,849, forward strand.
CTACATTACACTTATTAACCCCTAATCTGCTGCCACCGCTGCAACCTACATTATACTTATTAACCCCTAATCTGCCGCCCCCAATGTCGCCGCTACCCACCTACACTTATTAACCCCTAATCTGCTGCCCCAATGTCGTCGCTGCCTACATTACATTTATTAACCCCTAATCTTCCTCCCCCAACGTCGCCGCCATGATACTAAAGTTATTAACCCCTAAATCTAACCCTAAGTCTAACCCTAACACCCCTAACTTTAATATAATTAAATATATCTAATTAAAAATTCCTATTATTAATTAAAAAATTCCTTTTTTAAAACTAAATACTTACCAATAAAATAAAACCTAAACTAGCTACAATATAACTAATAGTTACATTGTATCTAGCTTAGGTTTTATTTTTATTTCACAGGTAAGTTTGTATTTATTTTAACTAGGTAGACAAGTTACTAAATAGTTATTAACTATTTAATAACTATCGAGTTAAAATAAATACAAATGTATCTGTAAAATAAATATAAGATAAAACAGAACGGAGGGGCGCCTCATGTGTGGTATCATCTATTAATTAACAATGAGTCACAGAACTATTGCCAAATGGGTACTCACAAATTTGGAGAGCACATTTATATGCTGGTAGGGGCGTGCTGCAGAATTAGAAAGGTGTGACAGCTCACCCACTTGAAGGCGCTCTTGGCGTAAGATGGTGGTGCTATAAGGGAGACAAGAAATACGGGCACCACATGTGCAGACTATTAATGGTACAACCCCAACAGATTCCTTAATGTGGAGGGTACTCACATATTCCCAGAGCACACCAATGTGCTTGTAGAAGCAGGCTGCAGATTGGTAGAGGTGTGGCAGCTCACCCAAACTCTAGGTATCTTGATATTTGTATGATAATGTGTTCCCTCAGGTGCTGGGCTGGTCTCTCATAGGTGAACAATGGCAGATGGTGGGTAGAAATGAATCCACTCAAAGGATAAAAGATATATCCAAATTTATTTAAAAAAGCATAAAAGTTTAAAAACAACAGCACAATGATTGCTGATGAGAGTGGATAACAGGGTGTCCAATAATCACCCAATCATGCAACGCGTTTCACGGTTCACAGACCGTTTCATCAGGCATAAAAAATGATGATTAGGGTTTGGGTAGAAAAAGAGCTAAATGCCCTTTTAAGGGCAATGCCCATACAAATGCCCTTTTCAGGGCAATAGGGAGATTAGTTTTTTTTAGATAGGATTTTATTTGGGGGGTTGGTTGTGTGGGTGGTGGGTTTTACTGTTGGGGGGTTGTTTGTATTTTTTTTACAGGTAAAAGAGCTGATTTCTTTGGGGCAATGCCCTGCAAAATGCCCTTTTAAGGGCCATTGGTAGTTTATTGTAGGTTAGGTGTTTTTTTTTATTTTGGGGTGACTTTTTTATTTTGATAGGGCTATTTGATTAGGTGTAGTTAGTTTAAATATTTGATCATTTCTTTTTTATTTTGTGTAATTTAGTGTTTGTTTTTTTGTAATTTAGTGTTTTTTTTTTGTAATTTAGTTAATTGTATTTAATAAATGTGATTGATTTAATTGTAGTGTAAGGTTAGGTGTTAGTGTAAGACAGGTTAGGTTTTATTTTACAGGTAAATTTGTATTTATTTTAGCTATGTAGTTATTAAATAGTTAATAACTATTTACTAACTAGTCTACCTAGCTAAAATAAATACAAACTTGCCTGTGAAATAAAAATAAAACCTAAGATAGATACAATGTGTTAGGTTTAGACTTAGGGTTAGGTTTAGGGGTTAATAGGAGTATTTAGCTCTGACTTGTTTAGCCTGTGCAGCTTTTTGTTTAATGAATTCCCTCTTAACACGCATTTATGCGCTTCCACAAAACTGGTTTTGGCGTTTCATCAAGGTTATTGTGCCTAAAATATTCCTGGAGTTGGTCTCAATTTTAGTCCTGATTGGTAAATTGTCAAGCAGGAAGACATCATACCTCCATATAAAGGAATGCTCAGGTGTCGTAGGCCATCTAAGGTAGCATATTACAGGTGCGTGATCTGACCATGTCATAGGGAGAATTTTCGTGTTTACTACTAGGGCTAGTGTGTTTTGATCAGTAAAGATGTAATCTATTCTGGAGTTCCTCTAGTCTATTGTCACTTTGTTTGATAGTTTTGTTACAGACCAAGGTCGACTCTCTAGATGTATCCAATTGGGGATCCAGTGGGAGATTAAGGTCCCCTCCGAAAATCAGAGCACCCTTCTGGACCTCTAGAATTTTATTTGTGATGTTTCTCATGAATTTATTTTGGTACTGGTTTGGAAAATAAACATTAACTAATGTGACTGGTCTATTGTGAAGAGTTCCCACCAATATCAAGTATCGCCCTTCTATGTCCTTCACTTCTTGTAATACTTTAAATTGGGAAGTTTGCTTTATGAGAATCCCTACTCCATTTTTTTGTGGGGGCCCGAGGCAAAAAAAGATATAGGGTATTTGGCCGAAAACCACCTCGGCTCTTTGCCTTTTTTAAAGTGTGTTTCTTGTAGATAAACTATATTGCTGTGTAGCCTAGTGATATATCGAATAACATTAGATCTTTTCTCTGGTAAATTAAGACCTTTTGTGTTTAAGGTCATAACCGTTAGATTATGTGTTTTATGTGTCGACATTGAAGCTTGCATGATTGAGGGGGAGGGAAAAAAAAACCTGAAAGAGGTGAGGGTGAAAGTGAGTAAGGTGAAGAGGAAAGTTAGTGAAATAAGAAAAGAAATGTATAGAGTAGTATATTAACTAGATAATCCTAATGTTGAGTTGCAACTTATATACTTTATATGTTAGGATTTCTTGTCCAGATGTTGATAAATATGATATCTAATAGCAACTCACATGTAATTTTGAGTACAAAATCAAACACAACCAAATCTGGCTATGTCCAATAGGGAACAACAAATGTGGTGTCAGTGACCTCATATCCGACCTGCTAGTAATGTTATGAACATTATGTTAAAGTTGGGTATAAATAGCCTGAAATAATTAGGCAGAAAGTAGGGTCATTATGTCTTTCTGCTGTGTTGTAAGCTATATGGAAAATCAGTTTCTAAGAAAAAGAAGGGTTTTATGTGACCAACAGAAGTGCTCACTTATTCATCATTCTCTGCAATTCAATGTACATACATGAATTATAAACCTTTTAAGGATTTTGCAGGGCCTGATATACCTGTAACAAAAAAAAAAACACAACAATTTTCCAAACATCAGGTATAAGCTAGGACAAGCACATAATTTCAAATTTATATATAACCATTTCAAAAACAGGGGGCATATGTCTGCCCCAGCAGACTCACCTAATAACCTAGGTAGCAGTAACTAGTGTTACCCTAACACTAAACATCACTATGTAACTATATAAAAGATTTTAAAATATCACTATACTATCCTATACATGTGAGTCATTCAATCTGCAATTGAATTGCTTCATAAGAAGCATTAATACCTATGAGGTCATATGTGGAACTTCGTAAGTCCTTTTCAACTACTTTTTTCAAATTCCCCAAGTAGCCATGTTGGGATTTGGATCCTGATTTTGCTCTGTAGTTTGGTCTAGAGGAGGATTTGGATCTTGATTTTCTCTTGGAGTTTGGTCTAGAGGAGAGTTCGTGGTCAGTACAGGTAGTTGGATGTTGATGCCTAACGATCTGCAGAATTCTGGTAGATCTTCCAGTGTTCTAAAGATGTATTGAGAACCATTTCTGGTGGCAATAATGCTTACTGGAAAACCCCACTTGTAGGGGATTTTCTGTGACTGAATTTCCAGAGGGATACATTTTAGGTCTCTTCTCTTTTGTAAAGTAACTTGACTAAGATCTGAGAAAATCTGTATTGGAAATTCCGTATGTGTCAGGTTCTTGGTAGTTCTTGCTTTTTGAGAGATCTCTTCTTTATCTTTGTAGTTAAGGAACTTAACAATAATGTCCCAGGGGGGTGCCTTAGGTGATGGTTTAGGCCGCAAGGCCCTATGAGCTCTTTCTATGGTAATTTTCATTGAGTTCGGCGTACCCTTCAGTGTTCTGAATAAGTCTTGTAAATATTCATCAATGGAGGAATTCAAGACGGTCTCTGGCACCCCCTGTATCCTCAAATTGTTCCTCCTACCTCTGTTGTCCAGATCTTCTATCCTAGACAACAGGAATTGTATGCTCTCATCATGTTCCTTTCATTTATTGTGTATTTTCTCTTGTGTTGTTCCTTATAGATTCTTGACTTTGTTCCAGTGCTTGAACTTTTTGGTTAATTTAAGTCATATCTTTCTTTAAATCTCCAAATAGGGATCTCATTTCTGACAGGACTGCATTTATGTCTTCTTTAGAAGGAATGGTTTATAAATCCTCTCTGGTTAAGTAAGTTTGTTGTTGTACTTCTATATGTTGATCCTGAACAGTGGCTGTGTGTACCTGAGGAGATAGTCCCTGTTCTGCCATATTCTCCCTGAGAGGTGTTGTTATTAAGTAGTTAGTTAGGTTGGTATGTTTGGTAGACTTGTCTGCCTTTGAATTCTTCCTGCTAGACATTGCTTGCGAGCAGGTAGTCCCCGACACCTATGAGGGGCCAAATAGAGCACCCTCCAGATTACCTCTGCTATCCTGCAGATGTGTGTCTGATCTAAATTGCAATAATGCCCCTTTGTAGCCTGCAGTATTTCCTGGTGGGCCTAGTTATGCCTTGGGCTCTGTTGGCAGTATAATCCCCCTGGTAAACTGTGAGCTTATTTTGCTTTTCCAATAAAGTAGAGCTGATTGTCTCTTATAAGCAGTATGTATTAAATGCTTTTACTTTTTTCACTTACCCTCTGCTGAGATCTACTACCAGTAGGCTCAAACCCGCTTGTGTCCTGGAATAGGCCAGAACCTCTATCCTGTCCGATGCTTGCCGATGGCCCCCTCACACATTCATTTCTCAATCTCCTTCAGGTTGTGCAGGCTAAGCAGTCTCTTATGTTTGTTGCAGATAGTTACTGCACTCGTTGCATGCCGCCATATGCTTAGGATATTTAAGTGTTGCATGGTTAGGCCGTCCTCCACTGTATATGCTAGTCTGTTCTCCCTCTGTACACTCGCCAATGTCAGATGCGTAGCGATCGTCTGTCTCCTTGTGCTGGTTAGCCAGGGTGCCTCACTGTCCGCTTCCTGCCATTTATCCGCCTCCGATATTTGCCTTCTGCTGGTCTTGGCGATCAGTCCTTTTAACCAGCTCCCAGTAGACACAGCACTTAGCTCTCTCTGTGCTTCCTTATGTTTCTTGTCCCACACAATGTAGGCCCTTTTTACTATGGGGTTTGAATCCTCTGCAGAAAGGTCCCAAATGCCCCTTGCTTACTCCTCTAGTGCCTGCTGCTGTCTAGCTGCTATTCTCCTTCTTTCAGCAGAGTTTTTATTACATTTTTGACCCAGATATATGCAGGTTTCAGATGTGAGGCTTAAGATCCCTGTGTGAGCATTTTCTATCTCTTAAGCATTTTGCCAATTGGTCTGCCTCATATTCATACTCTGAATTATCTGTACAATTTATTTTAAGTCATATGGAGTATGTCTCGGGAGGCAGCTTGAAGCATGAAGCAGAGAATTACCTGAAATGGGTTTTCTGCATATTTTAGAAACAACCTTGCCCTCTGTTGAGCCTGTCAGGGTCAAATCCAAATAATTGATTTGGGTAGAACTATACTCAGCAGTAAATTTCATGCCAACTTGATTCAAATTTAGCCAATCCACAAACATTTGTATTTGGTCCTCAGGACCACTCCAGACAAATAGCAGATTGTCAATGTACCTTTTAAATAGTTGTATACACGATCTATAAGGGTCACTATCTCTAAAGATGTGGGCAAAATGCCACCAGCCTAAGAACAGGTTAGCATGGGGGGAGGGCAAATTTGGCCCCCATTGCTGCCCCACATCTCTGGAGATAGTAAGTCTCCTGAAACTCAAAGAAATTGTGTGTAAGTAAAAAAATAGTTATTTTGATAACATAGGAATGGAACCCCTCAGTATAGTCAGTAAAATTGTTCAGGAAGAAGCATATGGCCTCAATTCCTTTGTCATGAGGAATGGAAGAATATAAAGACACTGCATCAATTGTAAGCCATATATATCCTTTTTTTCCATTTTACATCCTTCACAATATTCAAATATGTTTATTATAATTTACATAAGATGGTAAGGACTTAACAATCGGTTGCAGAATTGAATCCAACCATTCAGAAAGGTTAGCCAATAGTGAATCCACCCCACTACCTATGGGACGACCTTGCACATTTGAGGTAGATTTATGAACTTTAGGGAGGTGGTGGAACAGGGGTATCTTGGGATGATCAACATAAAAATATTTCATAGTAGCTTTATCAATATATTCCTGCTCCAATCCCTCATCCAAAATATGGCCAAGTTCTTCTTTAAACAGTGTGGTGGGATTCCCATTTAAAACCATATAGTCATTACTATTGGATAGCTGTGTTAAAAGGACATAATACTCATATGCTAAATCACTTGAAACTGATGCAGTATAACTGTAAAAAGCTGACAGGAAAATATCACCTGAGCATCTCTATGTAAAAAAGGAAGATATTTTACCTCACAATCTCATCAGCTCAGCAGAGTAAGTTCTGTGTAAAAAGTTATACTCAGCTGTTGCTCAGCTGCAGGTAAAAAAAATAAAAAAAAATGAAGAAATGAACAGCAGCCAATCAGCATCAGCAATGCTGAGGTCATGAACTCTTTTACTGTGATCTCATGAGATTTGACTTAACTCTCATGAGATTTCATAGTAAGCTTCCTTTACCTGATTGGTGAAATAATATGAGAGTTCACGAGGCTCATCGCCTAAGCTGTCCCAGGACAGACATACTAATATGCTGCTTAGAAATCCTTTACAATGGGAGGTGGCTACTGAGGAACGTTTGAGGTAAAATATCTTCCTTTTTTACATAGAGATGTTCAGGAGATATTTTCTAGTCAGCTTTTTACAGCTATGCTGCATCACTTTCAAGTGTTTAAACATTTGGGTATTATGGCCTTTTAATGCTTCACCGATATATTTGGATTTATTCATCACCACAATAGTACCACCCTTGTCCGCAGGTCTTATCGCTAAGTCTGGATTGTCCTGTAGATATTTTACAGCGTTCCTCTCTTGTACTGATAGGTTGTGACTGGTTTTCTTTACATTATCTCTCGGAGCTACCAAATCAGCCTCGACTCTTTTAAAGAATGTTTCAATCACATTACCTCTACTTTGTACAGGGTAAAATCTGGATTTCTGTTTGAGAGACTTAACCCTATTGGTATTGCCAGAAATGTCCTCTGCTGCTATTTGCAGCTCCTGTAAAGAAATGAGATCACAAGTCTCACTAAAATTATGTGTGTCTGGCATTACAATTGGGGTTGTTCTCACTTGTATGTCAGTGTCTAGTGCCAAATTGGCTTGCCCAGAAAAGTGTTTTCTTAAAGTGATATTTCTAATAAATTAAAAAAAATTTGTAGGGGAAAAAGACAAACCATAGCTTAAGACCTTGATGTCTATTGGTGATAATGTGATATTGGACAACTTTATTACATTATGCATTTGTATTTGCTTTGGGGATGACTCCCCCTGAGCTGATACCTGTTCTGTGTATTTTTTGTTTCGTCGTTTATCTCCCAATTTCTTTGGTCCAATGGAATAACCCGATCCAAGTTAGCCTGATCAGCTCCAGACATAACCTGTTCCTGAATATTATAATGTGGTGATACATTTGATACAATATACTTTGTAGCTTTGTTGCTAGATGCATAATTAACTTGCTCCTTAGGTCTAACTGAAGGAGTAGTAATAACCTCACATGTTGGTTGTACATTACCATTAGCTTTCAATATACCTCCCTGTACGAGGACTGACTCATCATTACCAGAGGCTTTCTCATCAGATGAGTAGTCCACCTCACTGTCTGAAAATGTAACTGATTTAGAGTTTGACCTGTTACCCCTATGTCTACGATTTCTACGTCTACCATTACAAGTTGACTGATTCTGGTTTCTCCTGAACATACCCCTCTGCTTCCTATTCCAAATGTACACAGTATTAGAAGAGTAATCACCCTTTTCTCTCAATTATTAATAGCATACTTAAACAAACAACAGAGTTTCACCCCGTAGCTCTAGGTTATCCTGCTGCTCACAGTGACACCACCTTTAGTTAATATATCAGCCGTTGTCACCTTTCACATTCCTTGGCTCCTCTGTGCGGTTCACGGTTTCCTCCCGGTGTGGCTGGATCACTTACGACAGGTCCAAATCCCCTGGCTTCTCTTAGTTAGGAGCTACTATCCACCATTGGCATCTCACATGACCTCCGTATCACATGACCGCAACTCAGCCAATGATGTTACCACTAGTCCTTATGGAGCTGTGATTGATACGTTATATTAACAGAGTTCTCCATCAGACTAATGGGACTCATAATAAAATACAAAGACCAAAGTTCGGAGGAAACCAGAAACACCATTAAGGATATACATAAAGATCTGAACACGTTTATAAACCATAAACATTATTTAAATTTGGATAGTCTGCTTAAAGTTACTGTAGATAATATGAAGCAAGAAATTGATAGGCTTAAATACAGAAAATTCAAAAGGGACAATGAAAACTACAATAATAACAAGGTGTACCAGTGGAACACACAGGCCAACAAAAGGAGCAGACAACAGAGGAAACTAAGGAAAGGGGAATCATTCAATAAGAGAAATCAGTCACCTTAACAAGGGAAAAAAACAAGTGACTTTTTCAGATACGGACCAAGAATCTAATGAAGAGGGGGAAGTCTGTAATTTTGTGGACTATATGTCAAGTGGCGCATCCTCAGAAGATGAGGGCTACACACAAGAAACAAATGAGAGTCCCATGAGTGTTCCATCCACAATCAGTCTGCCCCCTTCCTCCTCCTCCTCTTCCTCCTCTACAACAGTGATGTCCTCAGGAATCCTTAAACCTGGGGGTAGAGGGAAAGGTGCAAATAGATACACTAGGGCCTTAGACTCACAACCCTCCCCAAATGTATTAGCAAACAATGTAGAGGCCCAGGTTTTTTGGGAGGAAGAGGCCAGGGGGCAAGAATGAGGAGAAGGAGGAAGGGGAAGAATCAAAGCACCACAGGCCCAGAGGGAACAATACGCACTAAGGAGAGGGAAACAGAACAAATACATGATAGGAGAATAATCAATCTATCATCAGTAGTACTTAGTGAAGAGGAAATGAGGGTACTCAAACTAGGTCTGAATTTCGTCCCCTCCACAGACTTCAATGCCTTTCAGACATTGATAGATGTAAATTAATTTGTTTCACACTAATTTTGAAAAAACACTTTTATAGTGAGGAAGGTGCAGAGATAGAAAAAGGGTTGGAGCCTGTGGAGAGGACGGTATTACATGACCATTTTATATTCGGTGATGTCGTAGACTTTATAACACTACACTAACTAGAAGGAGAGAATCCTCCTCCAGAGAGGCTCAAGAGTGTCCATAGTGGTTTTAAATCCAAGTCTATATTTTACCCCATACAGACCAGGGGAAAAGTATTGGAATCATTTCATAGGAGGGTGAAGGAAGATTTAGTTCAGCTTAAGCTAGAAACAAAAGGCCTTTAAAAACTGAGAGAAAGAGAAGGGATAGCCAAACAGACACTACAGATGTGGCACCCACAGTTGCACAGTTACATATATATATATGTAAAGATACACCCCTCTTTGATTGGTGGAAACTGTATAGGTTCATAAAATATATATATTGAAGCATATTGCCAAATGTACATATATATTTACAGACACACACCCTTTTTTATTGGTGGGAGCCTTATAGGTCCAAATATATATTGTAGCAGATTGACAAGTGTATACTGTATATATTTAAAGACACTCCCCTTTTTATTGGTGGGTACCTTAAAGGTCCGTAATACATATTGTAGAAGATTGTCAAGTGTATATATAACACAACCCATTTTGACACAATTGCCATAGGCTAGAGTGTGTGTGTGTATATATATACAGTGAGTGCAGAATTATTAGGCAAATGAGTATTTTGACCACATCATCCTCTTTATCCATGTTGTCTTACTCCAAGCTGTATAGGCTCGAAAGCCTACTACCAATTAAGCATATTAGGTGATGTGCATCTCTGTAATGAGAAGGGGTGTGGTCTAATGACATCAACACCCTATATCAGGTGTGCATAATTATTAGGCAACTTCCTTTCCTTTGGCAAAATGGGTCAAAAAAAGGACTTGACAGGCTCAGAAAAGTCAAAAATAGTGAGATATCTTGCAGAGGGATGCAGCACTCTTAAAATTGCAAAGCTTCTGAAGCGTGATCATCGAACAATCAAGCGTTTCATTCAAAATAGTCAACAGGGTCGCAAGAAGCGTGTGGAAAAACCAAGGTGCAAAATAACTGCCCATGAACTGAGAAAAGCCAAGCGTGCAGCTGCCAAGATACCACTTGCCAGCAGTTTGGCCATATTTCAGAGCTGCAACATCACTGGAGTGCCCAAAAGCACAAGGTGTGCAATACTCAGAGACATGGCCAAGGTAAGAAAGGCTGAAAGACGACCACCACTGAACAAAACACACAAGCTGAAACGTCAAGACTGGGCCAAGAAATATCTCAAGACTGATTTTTCTAAGGTTTTATGGACTGATGAAATGAGAGTGAGTCTTGATGGGCCAGATGGATGGGCCCGTGGCTGGATTGGTAAAGGGCAGAGAGCTCCAGTCCGACTCAGACGCCAGCAAGGTGGAGGTGGAGTACTGGTTTGGGCTGGTATCATCAAAGATGAGCTTGTGGGGCCTTTTCGGGTTGAGGATGGAGTCAAGCTCAACTCCCAGTCCTACTGCCAGTTTCTGGAAGACACCTTCTTCAAGCAGTGGTACAGGAAGAAGTCTGCATCCTTCAAGAAAAACATGATTTTCATGCAGGACAATGCTCCATCACACGCATCCAAGTACTCCACAGCGTGGCTGGCAAGAAAGGGTATAAAAGAAGAAAATCTAATGACATGGCCTCCTTGTTCACCTGATCTGAACCCCATTGAGAACCTGTGGTCCATCATCAAATGTGAGATTTACAAGGAGGGAAAACAGTACACATCTCTGAACAGTGTCTGGGAGGCTGTGGTTGCTGCTGCACGCAATGTTGATGGTGAACAGATCAAAACACTGACAGAATCCATGGATGGCAGGCTTTTGAGTGTCCTTGCAAAGAAAGGTGGCTATATTGGTCACTAATTTGTTTCTGTTTTGTTTTTGAATGTCAGAAATGTATATTTGTGAATGTTGAGATGTTATATTGGTTTCACTGGTAAAAATAAATAATTGAAATGGGTATATATTTGTTTTTTGTTAAGTTGCCTAATAATTATGCACAGTAATAGTCACCTGCACACACAGATATCCCCCTAAAATAGCTATAACTAAAAACAAACTAAAAACTACTTCCAAAACTATTCAGCTTTGATATTAATGAGTTTTTTGGGTTCATTGAGAACATGGTTGTTGTTCAATAATAAAATTAATCCTCAAAAATAAAACTTGCCTAATAATTCTGCACTCCCTGTATATGTATATATATTCCATTTTAACAGATGTTGGATAAGTTTTAAAAATATATAAATGTTAACACTGGCTGGGAATATAAACCTAGGGCTTGAGACCTGCATAAATAATTGCTAATATGAGGTACATATATGGTTTTGATATGGTCCTACAGGTCAACAAAATTCAAATCAATGAATAATATTCAAACCAATGAATTACAGTATATCAATGTATACACAAATTTGAGAGAAACATTCTGCACTGAATAATTTCCAAAAGCAAACGTAATAAATGCAGTGAATTCAAATGTATACTTATATATATATATATATATATATATATATATATATATATATATATATATATATATATACATACACGATTGTGGGTTAATATAAACAGAGAGTTCTCATCAAACTGAACCAATATCCAGTGTGTATGACAAATATGTTTGACCACTGCAGTCCACAGATGGGATAAAAATCAACTCCCGAATTAGACCAGCACAGTACCTTTATATAAAGGTCCGCTTTTAGATCTTTTAGAATTCTGACCAAAATTTCCTCTGTGGCGATATTTTCCTTATAGTGTGTTAGTTAGAAACAACAGTGTAGCTGAACAAACTCACTCTCCACTGGTATGTGGTGTATAGTTCCGGCGTGTGGTTCCGGCATATGAATCCAAGTGTATGGATGATGACGTCACTCAGTGGTGTGTACGGTGTCTCTGGTGCAACTCCAATGATGCTGAGTTCTTTCCCTTTCAGCCGGTGTCAACATGCATTGCCTTTGTTGTTTTGCAGTATATCAATGTAGTAACATTGGGGGAATATGATGAGTATAGTGCGCAATTGCAATCAGGGCAGGCAAAATGTACATATAGGTTTCCAACATGTGTTCTCAAAGTATGTGAATGTTAATGTTTTTTGGTGGAGGTTTACTATCACTTTAAATCCAAGCGATGAGGTTGTTGCAGACATTGGGGCAACCAATGAAATTGTGAGGGAGCGTATTTAAGCTCCACAGGTGATATCAGAAAATTGAGTCTTTGATTAAGGCTGTCAGCAGCCAAAACACGTCAGACTGACCGGACATGTCTGCATTTTTTATCTTTCTACATGTGTGCCGATTTTAACCAACACACAACAAGAATCTCACTCAAGAGATCCTAATAGGGGGCGCACTAGAAAAACAACCAGACAAACAAATCAAAACATATAAAATATGTTCAAGGGGTATGAATATGAAAGAATGAAAATATCTATATGTCATATGTTGATATAATAGAAAATAAAATAAATAGACATTCAGAAAAATTATATATAAGATATATGTCAATTATTATAGAACCAATATTCACTCTTAAGGCACAAAGTCCCAATGGTAAATCCAATCAAAAAAGATAATGCAAATACGACACAGGTGATCCAGGAAGCTGCTCTCTCCTCACATCAAAAAGACGTCTAAAGGGAAGAAAGGAAAAAAAGAGAGGCGCTTGTGTGTACCAGTAGAATAATAAAGATAAATTGTAGATATCCACAACAGGGTGCTCACATTTTGTAGAAGCACTCATACAGTGCTATCAGGCACATACTGGGTAATCACAGCAACCCAGCTTGCTGTATTCCAATGTATAGACAGGAACACTCGTGGATGGATTCCTGGGAGCTGGATGACCGAATTCCCTCAAAAGCAACTCCCAGCGTGGATGCAGGGGGCAAGGGAGCACACAGGGACTTCCAGGAACAGGGCAAATCCAAATTCCAATAACAACAGTAGGTAGGTGGTGTAAAAGGATCAGTGGAGGTTCCAATATTAGTATAAAAATTGAATTTATTTAAAAACAATGGTAAAATCAGGAACCAACAGGTAGGGCAAACAGTGACCCTCGTATTCATGCAACGTGTTTCTCAGCACCAACGCTGTTTCATCAGGCAAATTTTGAAACTTTATGTGTAGTGCTGGAGAAGGTTTACTATTTATATTTTTCTAATTAATTAATCTTTTTAAGCCTCCGTGCACCTGGGGACTCATCTTAATATTAAGAGAGGTGGGCCTAGTTCACAAGTCTGAATACTATCCCTTGCTAGCTGGTACATCTTTATTTATATATATATATATATATATATATATATATATATATATATATATATATATATATATATATATATATATATATATACTGTGCATATGAAAACATTTAAAATCATATTTATGAAGTATTTATTTTTAATATAGTGTTCCTTTACTGTAAATATTTCACATTCCAATATTCTTCTCATAAGGGTATATGTTCTGTGCTTTATTAAAAATAAATACTTCATAAATATGATTGTATATGTTTTAATCTACTTGACTGCAAATGACTCCAATTATATATATATATATATGGCTATGTATATATATATATATATATATATATATATATATATATATATATATATGTATTTATATATTTATATGTGTATTTTTGTCTGTAAATACATATATACACTTATAAATACATATGTACACACACACACACACACACATATATATATATATATATATATATATATATATATATATACACATATACATATTTAGACATGTATGTGTATGTTCTCTATGTTAAAACCCTTTGCATGCCTTTTTTCTAACACCTGAGACCTCATATCTTTAAGGCCTTATAACTTTTTGTTGCAATTTTTTTAATAATCATTTTTACCAGATAGTGAGTGTAGCTATACTTTTAAATATAATTTTGATGTGTTTTGTGCAACTTTTTATTCAAGGTAACAGTTAACCAGAGCTCTGCAGTCTGTCTAACCAGACGTGCGTCAAATTCAATTGCGCTGAAGTAAACACATTTACTTTCAAATTGTAATATGCACGCTACTTTCAACACCCTCAAAGAGCTGCGATAAACCTGTTACTGCTTGCACACAACAGTTAGTGTGCTACTCGTATTATAGCCTTAAAGTGGACCTGATATCCAAATGTTGAACCACATAAAAGTGGTGCAGCATAGCTGTAAAAAAAATTTACTAGAAAATATGCCCTGGACATCTCTATGTAAAAAAGGAAGATATTTTACCTCAAATTGCATAAGTAAAGAGAATTTAAGCTGCCAGTCAGGATGCGTGTCCTAGGACAAGCAAGGGAATGTGCATCTGGCATGTGCAGGCAAGTAATAATATTTTCCTATTCAGTTAAAGTAAGTTCTATGAAATCTCATGAGATGTCAGTGAAATTTCACGAGATCACAGCAAAGGCAAAGCATTACCTGAGCACTGCTGCACAGCAGCTGAAATATAACTGTTTTCACCGCACTTACTCTGGTGAGCTGAGGAAAATTTGAGGTAAAATACCCTTTTTACATAGAGATGTAAACCTTTATTTTAATGATTCACAATAAATATTAAGGGAAACATTATGATATTAATTATGCCTCTAATTTAATCTTTGGCTAAATGATTTTCAATAAGTAATAATAATATTAGAAAAAGTGAACATTACAGCTTATCATATCTAATTACTATGAGACAAATAATGACTACATAAACATGAAAAACTTTCTTTGAACCCTGATTTAACATGAGCCTTTTGTAATATTTTTTACAGCTGGGGATCAGGATTTCATATTTTTATGTGAACTTACAAACAATGCTTCCAATGCTTCCATTCATACAAAGAAAGAAAAGCTAATACTAGGGAACAAACACAACCATTACAGCTAGTTCTATGGCTAGTCATTATCCCAGGGGTAGCCTCCTTTTCCCCCAAAGTACCTATCACAGAGCAGAACATTCATGTAGAATATTAACCTAAAGTAGAGTCCAGTCCTGAAAAACAAAGCAATCTGCCTCTGAATGCGAGACATGGCACCCGCAGACATACAGTATGTTTTGGCCTTTAGTGAGCCTCATCAGTTAGACCCAACCATATCATTCTAGGCACATTAGAAAATAGGAAAAGACAACACAAGGCGCCAAATGACCTAGCACATCCACAAACATCAAATATAATAATAAGTTGGTATGCACTCACATCTGGCATCCGGTCTTACAGGTTCCAAATGTCATGAGGTTCAGATCCCAAAGGGTAGCTCTTCCTGTACACACTGTTCTAAATAAAAGACACAGCACACTACATGATCAAGTACACCTTATAAACCAAGAGAATGTATATAGAGGAACACTCAGATAATTATAGCAGCGCCAGGTGCATTAGGCGCAGACTGGAACTTCATCTGGCTGACTGATATTTAGGTAAAATGGGAACCTCAGGAACGGCATAAAACAGGCAGTAACCATGCCCAAATGAACATCATGTGAGAGTGATAAAAATTAAAAAGAATAAAACATCAGCAACACATTTCTCAGTGTCCCAGCACTGTTTCATCAGGCTATATATAGCTAAGATATAGCCTGATGAAACAGTGCTGGGACACTGAGAAACATGTTGCTGATGTTTTATTCTTCCAATAAATTTTAATTGTTATTTTAATTTTCTTCATCTCTCATTTTTGCTGCTGCACCTTCCACTGGAAACACCTCTCTTTTTGAGGTTACCACCCTGCATCCTATAGTTGCCATCCTCCTGTCTGAGCTGAGTTTAGGCTCCCTCACGCACTGTTGTTCCTGCTCTATATACTCACGGCCACTGTTCCCAGGATCTTTGGACTCCCCCTGGTGGGACGAGGATACTATCTGCCCCTTCAATACCGTTGGGTCTACCGGATGACAGTGTGGTTCCGGACTACCTGCATTGTGCATTACTGCTTTTCACCACATGAGTAGGATTCTTACTGCTCTCCTATATTCTCTATAATACAGGGTGATTTGCACTATGTGGCGCCCTCTACTTTTTCCATTTTAGATTATCATCTCTTGTATCGTGGCGTGACACCTCAGAGGAGCTGCTTCTAGCCCTGGATTTTCTCTTGAGTTTGAACAAGGGTTTCTTACCAGGACTATACCACTTTGGTCTATATCTGGACTTTTCATACTAATCATATTTGTGTGTTAGAGATTGTGCAGAATTCTGCTCACTAATATATGTGTCTGGTCATACATCTCATATATATATTTGTTCATTAATGTATGTGCCTAGATATACATCATATATTTATATGTGATTTAGAATTACAGCTGATTAATATTTATTGTTGTTTTTAGATATATATGCTAATTTAACTGTGATAATTTGAGCAGTTTGCACATCTTACCAAGGGATTTATATTTGCCATTCTGTGACCTTGACACTTCCACCAACCACTTGGCGCCTCTTACAGGTACCTGTTTGGCTATTGTGGCCATCTGTGTACAGTCTGTTCCTTTTAAAAATTAAAAAGGTTTTATTAAAAACAAAAGAAACATGTTTCTCAGTCTCTTAATGGCTGTTTCATCGGCTAATACCTTTGGTAAGCCTCATCAATTAGACACAACCATATAATTCTAGGTACATTGGAAAATGGTCCAGTTTGCTACCATGTATGTATTTATCACCAATGTTATTCAACAAAACTAAAACTAACTAAAACTAAAACTAACTGCAAATAAATTGTCATAGCTTTTTGTGGGGTTTACAAAACCAAGGCTTTTCCAGTCAACATAAATCTGGTAGCTATATTTTAATTCAGAGGATTTGGTAGCTGTTTTCCAATCCATTAGAATATACTTTTAATGTAGCTTTAAGTAACCACTTGAAACTCTATTTGCTTCGTTCAATTGGCCTATTTTGGCTGTACACATAGCATTTTTTCAATGTTAAAATTTTTCTGTGTGCGTGTGCTTGGATTGCATATTAATAAAGGGCATTTTTCCTCTGGTTGATATTTCAAAGTCTTGTGAAATTGTTTACTTTACGTATTCAACGTTTGTAGTGATTACCAATCCCTGCTGAACTACCAAAACTGGCTTTAAAAATGGAACTCTAAACTTAACTATAGCTCTAATATAATCATCTAGCAGGAAAGTGCAACAGACTAGTAAATTAGGCTTTTCCTGTTGTTAATTTGCTAACGTTATCCCTCACTGATAAGCTATAGTGATATATTATATTTTTTATAGATGTGCACACAAATAAATCTTAGAAAAAAATATAAATTTACATTTCTTATCAAAGTTTCTTTTTTTCTTTTTACTGTTTAATACATTGCTGATCTTAGTCAAGGATTAATGCAAATAAATATATTTAAAAACAATAGCCCCCAAGTCCCAAGTGCAACTCACTATTCAAAATACATTTCTTCTGTTCAAGGGAGCACCTCTAAAAATAAATATTCTAGCATTTGTGCATTTTTAGTTAAATGATATGCCACAGATGTCACGGCAAGGACCACACAAGAGCTTATATTAAGAATTGGTAAAATGTGTACAATTGCAAATCAAAAATGTAAATAGTGTAATGGCAACAATGTCATTCAATCTATATATGACTTTATGTATATGCCCACTCAAGAAGGATTTTGAAAAATATCTATTCATAAACAAGAACAATAATTATAATAATTACAAATATTTATAAAGTTGATTAGTTAATTTCTTTGCAAGTGTAGAAATAAATTTGAGTTAAACTGAATTTAAAATTACTTCCAGAACATATTTTAAAAAAATATGTCTATTTAATACTGTTATTTAAAATATTAATTACACATTGACAAAGTGCAAGCATAATGGGTGAAGTATAATTATACAATTAGAAATGCAATAATTTGAAATAATATGAATGCACAGATTACTAAACTAAATTAGGGTAAAAGTAAATAAATACTTAAAAACAGATACACATTTCTACATGTGTTTCTCTGTATATATATATATATATATATATATATATATATATATATATATATATTTATTTATTTATTATTAGTAGTAGTAGTTATTTGTAGAGAGAATACTTGTTTCATTACATAGTGTTTCTTTTTTTTTTTTTTTTGCTATCTATATTTATTTAATTTGAGTTTTTAATACATGCAAATTTACTACCACATCATAATGCAATAACAAAACCTTAGCGTTAACTCTTATTTTATTTTGGAAATCTCACACTAACTCAATGAATGTTGAACAGAAATAATTAAATATTAATACAACTGTAAAAATATATTTCCTCAAAGTTATAACATTTATGTTAGGGTATTAAATATCTAAACAATATTTCTACATTGCTGTTTACATTTACATTTATGAAAATAAATAATAGCTTTGATTAAAAGAGGTATTCAAAATGTGTTCTAGTCTTTTTTTTTTTTTTTTTTTTTTATGCCATCCATGGGTTAACGGTAGTTTGTTCCCTTGATGGCAATGTCACTTGTGACATTTCTCTACAACTTTGCTGCACCCAAAATTGTAGGCATGGTGACAATGTGACTGAGATTTTTTGGATATTACATAGGGCGACATTCCTGCCAAGATTGAAATAAAACATTTGATATTAGTTGGGCATTCTTGACATTTTATCTAAAGTAAACTTGGTAATACATAATTCAAAAATATTTAGCAAAAACACATTGTAAAGCAAAAGTGGTGTCCATTTATATATCACAGCAACAGGAATCTTTAGTATGAGTGGAACTATTGATGGAGCAGAAATGTTAAGAATGGCATATCACAAAAAGTAGTAGGGTCCTATCAATTACTAAGATGTTTAGGAAGCTATAAAAGATTAGTAATAACAAATGTAACTTTGCTCCAACATGCACATTTCTTAAAGGCACATGAAACCCAATTTTTTTCTTTCATGATTTAGAATGAGCATGCAATTTTAAACAACTTTGTAATTTACTTCTATTATCTAATTTGCTTCATTCTCTTGATATCTTTTGTTAAAAAGCATATCTAGATAGGATCAGTAGCTGTTGATTGGTGACTGTACATAGATGCCTCATGTGATTGGCTCACACATGTGAATTGCTATTTCTTAATCAAAGGATATCTAAAGAATGAAGCAAATAAGAAAATAGAAGACAATTGGAATGTTGTTTAAAATTGTATTCTCTTTCTGAAACATGAAATAATTTTTTGGGGTTTCACGTTCCTTTAAGTTTTACTGGAGAGCATTATCTTACCTCTATACCTAACGGGGTATCATATTTTATGTTGATTTATATTTATATATCGGTATCATTGGGTCCATAACTTGAAAAAAGCAAATACCTGTACATTAGTATTTACAAATCATATTAAGAAATATGCACCTAAGTTAAATGTTCAACTTTTATGGCACAATTTATCATTAAATACATTTATCTTAAATTACGCAATCATTTGTGCTTTGGATAGCTACTTCATAATGCCACCAGGCTACTTCATAATGCCACCGCCTGGCAAAATTGTCTGTGGAGAACACTGCATATACAGTATACACTATAGAATAAAAATTATTCAAATAAATATTAATAAAAAATGTTTATAAGAGTTAAAAGATAGTTGGTATATGACAATGTGAATGCATGTATGTATGTATACATAACACATATATACACAACTATTCACATATATATATATATATATATATATATATATATATTGCATACAAAGAGAGAAGCGTTCTACCAGGAACGAACAACAGCTCAGTGGCTTGTTCTATGGCGATTTACCACCCGGAAGCAGCCTCTTTTGGACCAGTATGCTTTTCACAGAAGAAAACTTTCCTGAAGTATATCAGTCTGATCCCGCCAAGTAAGGTCAGTCCAGCCCCGAAATACCAGGCAATTCTCCTCTGAACAAGGAACATGACAACCCCAGACGATCGTTTCGGCCTCCTATGGGCCTCGTCAGTAAGGTGCAGCCATATTCCTCTAAGCACACTGGGCAAGAAGTCCACGTCTGGTTTCCCCCATCACCCATAGGGAGACTTCCCCAGGGTCATAATAATTTGCATACAAAGAGAGAAGCGCTCTACCAGGAACGAACAACAGCTCAGTGGCTTGTTCTTTGGCGATTTACCACCCGGAAGCAGCCTCTTTTAGACCAGTGTGCTTTTCACAGAAGAAAACTTTCCTGAAGTATATCAGTCTGATCCCGCCAAGTAAGGTCAGTCCAGCCCCGAAATACCAGGCAATTCTCCTCTGAACAAGGAACATGACAACCCCAGACGATCGTTTCGGCCTCCTATGGGCCTCGTCAGTGAGGTGCACCCCCTATATATATATATAGATAAATAGATAGATAGAGAGATAGATAGATAGATAGATAGATAGATAGATATTTTGGAGCACTTTCCACTCAAATACCTTAAAACATAAAAAATATAAAAAAAATTAGTATATTTTAGTGTTTATTTACTGAAAATATTTTACATTCCAATGTTCTTCACATAGAAGAAAATGTTCTTTGTATTTTTAAATATATTTTCCTATATAAATATTTTTAAATGGGAAGATTATGGGGAGAACATTGGAATGTAAAATATGCATAACATAGATTTATGTTAAACAGCACACTCAATTGAAGTCTATGGGGAGAAAAGGTAACACAGTCACAATATTCAAAGTTAGTGTGCATCAGTTTTCACTCTTGCGCAAACAATTTACTTTCGACTTGTAATAAACTTGGGTTAAAAGTTTACTTCTGGTGGTGTTTTCTCTCTAGTGAAAGTGCTTAATAGCGTGCCACATGTAATCTATTCTTACCCAATGTTGTCAATAATTATTGTCTAATATCTTTCAACAAATGTAATTAACATAATAATAATAATAATAGTGAAAATAGTAATTCAATTCCTCAGACATATTTAGTGCTGAAAGAAAATAAAAATATATCATAAATACTCTCATATGTAATGTGATTTAAAATCTCCTTTTGAGTGTTTATGGCAAAGTTATGGTCAACACAATTCACGGGAAAATGTTCTATACTGCATATATATATACCTGTATATACAAGTTCAAAGTTTATTTCATAATGTTAAAACATAACATATAAGGCACAGTAGAATGAGTCAAGATATGAAATCAACTAAAAATGGTATAATCTAACAAGTTTCTTTGACTCAATACATTTTTACAACATTCCTCATCAGATTTCCAAAACAAGTAGCAGCCAAGTACCCAAGATAATTAGTGTTGATTTTTTTCCCCTTCCAATATATTAAGGCCTACATTACAAGTGGAGCTCAAAATTATTAGTGCTAGAGTGCTAACACTGCTCAAGTTAAATCAATAGCTCTTATATTGTTGCACTCATTACAAGTCGAAATTAAAATAGTGGTGCTGGACTAAAAGCTTTCAGCGAGCAAACATCTGGAGATTGGATAGTGCAGACGTGCTAAATCATAGAGATGTGTAATTGTTTTGTTACAAATTATATTATACAATATTAGTTCTAAAAATATCCATATTAACAAATATCCAAAAGAATCCATTAAGTAATTTAATCCCTTAAGGACCACAACACTTTTCCATTTTCTGACCGTTTGGGACAAAGGCTATTTTTACATTTTTGCGGTGTTTGAGTTTTCCTCTTACTCATTTACTGTACCCACATATATTGTATACCATTTTTCTCGCCATTAAATGGACTTTCTAAAGATACCATTATTTTCATAATATCTTATAATTTACTATAAAAAAAATATAAAATATGAGGAAAAAATGGAAAAAAACACACTTTTTCTAACTTTGACCACCAAAATCTGTTACACATCTACAACCACCAAAAAACACCAATGCTAAATAGTTTCTAAATTTTGTCTTGAGTTTAGAAATACCCAATGTTTACATGTTCTTTGCTTTTATTTGCAAGTTACAGGGCAATAAATACAAGTAGCACTTTGCTATTTCCAAACCACTTTTTTTCAAAATTAGCGCTAGTTACACTGGGACACTGATATCTTTCAGGAATCCCTGAATATCCCTTGACATGTATATATATTTTTTTAGAAGACAAGCCAAAGAATTGATCTAGGCCCATTTTGGTATATTTTATGTCACCATTTCACCGCCAAATGCGATCAAGTAAAAAAAATCGTTTGCTTTTTTCACAAATTTTTTCACAAAATTTTGGTTTCTCACTGAAATTATTTACAAACAGCTTGTGCAATTATGGCACAAATGATTATAAATGCTTCTCTGGGATCACCTTTGTTTAGAAATAGCAGACTTATATGACTTTGGCATTGCTTTTTGGTAATTAGAAGGTCGCTAATCACCACTGCGCACCACAAGTGTATTATGCCCAGCAATGAAGGGGTTAATTTGGGAGCATGTAGGGAGCTTGAAGGGTTAATTTTAGCTTTAGTGTAGTGTAGTAGACAACCCAAAGTATTGATCTAGGCACATGTTGGTATATTTCATGCCACCATTTCACTGCCAAATGCGATCAAATAAAATAAAAAAAGTTACATTTTTCAAAATTTTAGGTTTCTCACTGAAATTATTTACAAACAGCTTGTGCAATTATGGCACAAATGGTTGTAAATACTTCTCTGGGATCCCCTTTGTTCAGAAATAGCAGACGTATTTGGCTCTGGCGTTGCTTTTTGGTAATTAGAAGGCCGCTAAATGCCATTGCACACCACATGTGTATTATGCCCGGCAGCGAAGGGGTTAATTAGGGAGCTTGTAGGGAGCTTGTAAGGAGCTTGTAGGGTTAATTTTAGCTTTAGTGTAGTGTAGTAGAAAACCCAAAGTATTGATCTAGGCCCATTTTAGTATATTTCATGCCACCATTTCACCGTCAAATGTGATCAAGTAAAAAAAATCGTTCACTTTTTCACAAACTTTTTCACAAATTTTAGGTTTCTCACTGAAATTATTTACAAACAGCTTGTGCAATTATGGCACAAATGGTTGTAAATGCTTCTCTGGGATCCCCTTTGTTCAGAAATAGCAGACATATATGACTTTGGCATTGCTTTTTGTTAATTAGAAGGCCGCTAAATGCTGCTGTGCACCATACTTGTATTATGCCCAGCAGTGACGGGGTTAATTAGGTAGCTTGTAGGGATCTTGCAAGGTTAATTTTAGCTTTAGTGCAGAGATCAGCCTCCCACCTGACACATCACACCCCCTGATCCCTCCCAAACAGCTCTCTTCCCTCCCCCACCCCACAATTGTCCCTGCCATCTTAAAGGGAAACTGAACCCAAATTTGTTCTTTCGTGATTCAGATAGAGCATGACTTTTTAAGCAACTTTCTAATTTACACCTATTATCAAATTTTCTTTATTCTCTTGGTATCTTTATTTGAAATGCAAGAATGTAAGTTTAGATGCCGGCCTATTTTTGGTGAACAACCTGGGTTGTCCTTGCTGATTGGTGAATAAATTCATCCACCAATAAAAAAGTGCTGTAGAGAGTTCTGAACCAAGAAAAAAGCTTAGATACCTTCTTTTTCAAATAAAGATAGCAAGAAAAGAAACTGCATGCTTTATCTGAATCACGAAAGAAAACATTTGGGTTCAGTGTCCCTTTAAGTACTGGCAATAAGTCTGCCAGTACTAAAATAAAAGTTTTTTGGAGGGTTTTTAAACAAAAAAAAAAATTCTGCTGTGTAGTATCCCCTCATAGCCCCCAACCTCCCTGATCCCCCCAAACATCTCTCTAAACCTCCCCCTCTATCTTATTGTGCAGGGTACGTCCTTGGTCGTTAACTAATTTTTTTTGTAGGACGTACCCTGTACGTCTTTGGTCCTTAAGGGGCTAAAGGATTATTAATATATACTAACAAAATTAATTTGTATATATTACCATTTAAATCAGCTTTTTTAAAGTTAAATACTTACCTATACTGCACTGGGGAGCCACCTTAAGCCAACCCTTCTTCACAGAGTCCAGGGCCGCAGTTATAGGAAGATTATTGTAACGGATCCAAGAGTCTTCCCTAAAGGAGAAGGACCTGTAGCTCAGGCTCTGGGATCCACGGCACTAACTTCCTATTAGCACAGCCCAAGACCCTGCAAAGAAGTGTGTCTGTTTAACATTGCTCTCCAACAAGCTATAAGTACGTATTAGTGCTACAGGCGACACTGTGCCACCTACAGCAAAGTAACATTTACAATAGTTTTTTTTAAAACAAAAGTAAATGTTAGCAAATATTCAGTATATACTGAATAGTGCAGCAAATTGATATACTGAAAACATTTTTTTTAGAATATTCATTACAAATGATTCATCTGAAAATAATTATTCACTGCGGCACAAGTCTACTAGATTCCCCACCTAACAGACTTCTATGGGGCAGAACTCAGATCCGGGCTTTCACTAAGAGCTAACTGGAAGATGTGCTAAAAGATAGAATAAAGAGTTTTGTACTAAGTATAAAATAATATTTTTCTTTCTATCTAATATATCTATCTATCTATCTATCTATCTATCAGTCTGTCTGTCTATCATCTATCTATCTATCATTCAATCTATCTTTCTATACATACAGTAAATACAAATCCACATACATATATAAATATATACAACTTTGAGTCCATTCCAATCCAACTCCTTGCCATATACTATTTACCTTTAAAACACTTTTTAAACATTTCTTTTAATGAAAAATATATTTTTACTTTTAATATTTATAAATATGTGTGAAATACTTTATTTTATTATATTATATATGTCTTTGTATATATTTTTATTGTAGACCTAACACTTCAAGTTGATCACAACAAATAACTCAGGACTTGTAATTTGAGTGATGTTTTAGAGTGGGCGCTTTATCCATTAAACGTATAGGGGCGCACTTACATTCTGTTAATTCTTTGTGATCATGGACTTGAAATATTAGATTGTGCTCTACACTTAGGGCAAACCCTTTATATTGATAGTGCATTCTGCGCTATCTGCAGCACTCCACTTGTAATCTGGGCCTAAATGTTTATAATTCGAAATTAAATTCATATGCTTTTAATCTATGTTTAGATTTAAAACATTTTGTATATATAAAACAGCAGATTTTATGGCTTTTAATTTGGATCTTTCTATATCTTTTTATTCATATGTGAATTTTGCTTACATCAATCATGACGGAACTTGTTATATTTAACAGGACAGATTTATATGAACATATAAGTTAGGTCCTATATGACCTTCTATTAAAAGAAGCGGATGTATAACAATGTTTTTCTATAGGAGTCACAACCTACCTTGCTTGAGCAGTTAAAGATTTGAGCATCTTAAGCAGTGCAGCATCTTATAAATAATGTGTGAATTTAGGGAATTATTAACTTTCTGTCATACAAGTTGTTGTTTTTTTTTAGGTGAATAGAGTTCACTGCAGAGGATTAAAAATAAATGATTGTGTGCATTGAGTTAGCCCCCAGTTTAACCATCATTTATACTTTATATGACCCTAATAACACTAATGCGGCTTTACCATCACAAAATACTCATATTCATGAGACCACAATTGCAGCTAAAGCTAAATACTCTGATGTAATATCTAAATCCTTCTTCTGTACTTTTAACTAAACTAATCCTAAACTCAACCCCAACTACAATAACCTATTATGGCATCAATGTATTTAACCCTAAATGCAACTGCTCTATTACAAATCACTCTTAACTTTTACACCACCAATGTGATTCCCCACAACAAATCACCACCCTTTGGAAAAAAAACCTTAATTTTGCAGCTTTAAAAACACAATATAAAAAACTATTTACTTTACAATAAAACATACACAAAACGTTGCTTAATATTCCTGAAATGCTGTGTGTCTTTAGGCTCTTCCACCTATCAGTAACAGGGCACTGATAATTGACCATTTCAAAGACCTCACCTATATGTATCAATGTTACCATTTTTAAGACTGACACGTTGAGCCTTGCCAACTTGCTTGTTTTTATTAGAGATGTATTTACTGTGAAAAAATAAAGTTTTGGGGAAGGCCCTTTACTGCTTTAGCATGAAATAATTTGATGAGTTTGAAGTGGTGTTCCTCAAGAGGCCTGCGCAGAGCCCTGATCTCGACCCTACTGAACACTTTTGGGATGAATTGGAATGCTGATTCTAAGCCAGACTTTCTCATCCAATATCATTGCCTGACCTCACAAATGCTCTTTGGCTGAATGGGCACAAATACCCACAGACACACTCCAAAATATTGTGGAAAGGCTTCCAAGAAGAGTTGTCAATGTAATAGCTGCCAGTGTGGGGGTGTCTACATATTATTGCCCTTGATTTTAGAATGGGATGTCCAACAAACTCATAAAGGTGTGATGGTCAAACTTTTGGTCATATAATGTATGGAAACTGTAAACCACAAAGGGCTAGATTACGAGTCGAGCGGTAGTTTGCTCTCCCATTCGCGTGTTAAGTCCGCTCAACTTCGGCATTCCAATGTTCTTCATGTAGCAGAATATGTTCTATTTACTCATAAATACATATTTCTACATAAATCTGATGGTATTTTGGTACAATAAATATCTGTATTTATATATTTTCAAAACATCCAAACAATCCAGTGAACCTCCAGGCATTATGTAGTCACAAAGGATTTTATTCAATGGAGATAAAAAATAGGTAAAGACAGACAGCATAAATGTTGTCTTACGTGTTTCTGCAGTATATGCCTTAGTCATATACATATAAATACATAAATACAATCTGGGCTGCATCTAGTCACTCTGCTGAATAGCATTGACTTTCTGTTGAATCCAATTAGTGACTCTTTTGAAAATTGTGAAGCCTTTAATGCAACCGAGATCATGATGTCACCAGTGGGTAGAGCTTGGCAGCCATTTCAAAGTGACCAGAAAGAATATTCATTTTAAAATAACTTTTATAATATTACTGCTGCATGATATAGAAAGGAATTCTGGAGGATATTTGCAGCTTAATCTAAAGTAAGACTTTAATGTCTTTAATTTTTATATGACATTCTAACATTCTATTTTCAAATTTTTGTTTTTGAATTTTTCAATAAAATTTGAAAATATTTGTTTGAATAATAGAATGTTTAGCTATGTATTCATTTAATTTTGAAATGGGATATTTCGAATATGAATGTGACATTCAAATTCAAAATAGTATTTCTAGTCTGCAACTGTGTTTAATAAATGTAATATTCGAATTCAAAATAGTATTTCTAGTCTATGACTGTGTTTTTTAAATGTAATATTCTAATTTGAATGTCACATTCGAATTTGAATGTCACATTCAAATTCAAAATAGTTCTTCTAGTCAAATACTGTGTTTTATAAATGTAATATTTGAATTTGAATGTGACATTCGAATTCAAATGTGACATTTGAATTCGAAAAAGTATTTCTAGTCTACAACTGTGTTGTATAAATGTAATATTCGAATATGAATGTTACATTCGAATTTGAATATAGAATTTAAATTTGAAATAGTATTACTAGTCTACAACTGTGTTTTATAAATGTAGTATTTGAATTTGAATGTCACATTTAACTTTGAATGTCTCATTCAAATTCAAAAGTGACATTCGATTTCAAAAGTGACATTCGAAAATTGAATTTTTAGAATTTTTAAGAATATTCGTCCTTATCAACATTCTATTATGTAAAATCGAATTTCTACAATAACATTCGTTATAACATTCGAATTTGAATATAAACACATTCGCCCATCCCTAGCCTTTAAGACAATTCTTGATAAATTTATATAACCTTGTTCTATAGCTATTAAAAAATTACTGCACATTCAATGCTTCTTCAAATACCTGGCTTTTCCCAGGCAATTACCTGATTATGAGACATACAATACTAGTGTGAATATATGTATATATATACAGGCAGTCCCCGGGTTACAGACATCCGACTTAAGTACAACTCGTACTTACATACAGAGAAAATAGAGCTTTATCGACCATCCTTCTTTCCAGGATAATCCAAAATACAGAAAATCCAATTGTCACAAGGACAGAAAGTGATGTGATATTTTCTGAACAGGGGCACAGATAGCAAAACAAACTTTATCCTATGCTATCCAAAACTAAAAAAATGTTTGACTAGAGTTTCACCTAAAAAAAGTGCCTGTTCCAACTTACATACAAATTCAACTTAAGAACAAACCTACAGAACCTATCTTGTTCGTAACGTGGGGACTGCCTGTATATATATATATATATATATATATATATATATATATGTATAGTTACTTTTAATAGGTTTTGCACATTCACTAAAGAAAACTAGTCACCTGACTTCTTTAAAGGGTAAACACCCCATTTGTTTGTGATGACATGACTATTGCCTTTATGTGTTTGTAAATGGTTATTCTAATGTGGTAGGTTTCAGTCTTATACAGAACTTTGATATGGATAAGCACATATATTAAAGTTTCTATCTTTCTGGATGATTGGAGCATTTAACTTATAGATGTAATTTTAGCTCCTTATTCAGATATCAAAATGTTTGGGACATTCAATCTGTTGATGTCCGTTTAGTTTACGAATATATTTTGCTGTTGTAAGTACTGTATAAATGTAAGGAGTTTCCTATGTTCATGGTATCCTATTAAGATGCCAAAATATTTGGAATATTTGAAACATTTTAAATGTTGATGTCATTTTAGCTCTTTATTCAGATTTTAAAATATTTGGAACAGTTAATCTGCTAATGCCAAATAAGTTCATTAATATCTTCATCTGTAGACGTAGTTTTTGAATGTTTCACATAATATTATGTAAAAATTAAAATGAGGTTAATCATTTATGACCCAAGAGTGTTTACCTTCTGTAACTTTACATTTTTCTTTTTATTAGCAGGTCCAAAAGTGGCCTTGTATATTTTAGAAGGCATATAGACTGATTGCATGTGTACTGGGTTTTTAGGGGGGAGTTTATTATGTAGCACATTATTTATTATATCCTATTGTACCATACTGTCTGTATGCCTAAATTGAACTTTAATAAAAAAATAATGTATTTAAAAAAAAAAGAGAACGTTATCATTGCATTATGCAATACTCTGGTTATTTTGCCTTCTGGACTAATACGGCTATACAAAGATATGTATTTGTTTATGTATGTATATGTGTGTCTACATATATATATGTGTATACATATGTATTTATGGTTTATGTATGTGCATATATATATATATATATATATATATATATAAAAATATATATATATATTTATTTATTTTTTCCAATTAAATATTTTGAACATGCAATATCATTTTTTTTTTTAAATTTTTCAATTTTTAATGTGTTTATTGCGTTTTTGAAAATAAATACTTTCCAATGTTCGGCACTTAGAAAAAAATGTTCTTTGTGTATATATATATATACTAATATCAGTTTGGTGTATGCACTTTCACCATCCAACAATAGCAGCCAGGGTGCTATAAAGTGTTCAAATATATATTCAGTAAATAAGCACTCACTGGTCTTCAGCCGTCTGTGTATAGTGAATATTTATTAGTACTAATAAATATGCACTATGCACAGACGGCTAAAGACCAGTGAGTGCTTATTACTGAATATATATATATATATATATATATATATATATATATATATATATATATATATATATGTGTATATAAATATATATATATATATTGATACAAAGTCTCAGAGAAAGCGCCACTAATCCTCTCTCACCTTGTTCCCCGGCGTCTTAGCGTGCTTCCGCTCCAGATTCTGACCTCAATAGGTACGGCACAATGGAGAGTGAGTATATCCAGTCAGTGTAGATGCAGCATTCTCAGGTATTTGCTGGATACCAAAATAAAGAATATAGAAGTAGAAGGAAAAGTGAGTGCTTATTTACTGAATATATATATATATATATAGTATATACAGGGTATATATATAAATATATATATATATATATATATATATATATATATATATACATATATATTTTTACATACATACATAAATACATACAACCCCAATTCCAAAAAAGTTGGGACAGTATGGAAAATACAAAAAAATATACAAAAAGAGTCATTTGAAAATTCTATTCACCCTTTTGAAAACATATTATAAACACATTATTTTTACTTTGTGAATTGAATGTAAATTTTGAAAATATACACTCATTTCAAATCTGATGACTGCAACACACTCCAAAAAAGTTTGGACAGGGCAATTTAGGACTAATAGCGATGTGAGAAGTTGAAATAAAAAGGTGATGTGAAACAGGTGAGGCAGTCATGTAATTAAAGTATGTAAGGAGCCTCCAAAAAAGGCCTAGTCCTTCAAGAGCAAGGATGGGTTGGGGCTTGCCAATCTGCCAACAGACGCATAAGCAAATAATCCAACACTTTGAAAACAATATTCCCCAAAGACAAATCGGTAGGATTTTGGGCATTTCACCTTCTACAGTGCACAATATAATAAAAAGATTTAAGGAATTCGGTTAAATCTTGGGGCGTAAAGGGCAAAGCCAAAAACCACTTCTGAATGAGCGTGATCTCTGATGCCTCAGGCATCACTGTCTCAAAAACCATCATGAGTCTATAATGAATATCCTAATATGAGCTTAGGAATACTTTGGTAAAACTTTGTCAGTCAACACCATTCGCCTCTGCATCCACATATGCATGCTAAGGCTTTACTATGCAAAGCAGAAGCCATACATCAACACTGTCCAGAAGTGCCACCGACTTCTCTGGGCTCGGTCTCATCTGAAATGGAATTGTGTTTTGTGATCTAACAAGTCAACATTTCAAATAGTTTTTGGAAAAGACAGTTGTCGTGTTCTCCGAGTCAGAGACCAAAAGGACCATCCAAGCTGTTATCAGCGTCAGGTCCAAAAGCCAGCATCTGTCATGGTATGGGGGGTTCTCAGTGCCCATGGCATGGGTAACTTGGACATCTGTGAGGGTACCATTTATGTAGAAAGATATGTATACCTTTTGGAGCAACATGGTCTTTTCAAGGGATGTCCCTGCATTTTCCAGCAGGACAACACCAAAACACATTCTGCCTGGATTACAAGCACATGGTTGCGTAAGCAGAGAGTGCAGGTGCTAGCATGGCCTGCCTACAGTCCTGACCTATCTCCGATTGAGAAGGTGTGGAACATTATGAAGTGCAAAATAAGGCAACGAAGGCCCCGTACAGTTGCGCAGATTATGACATACATAATGGACGAATGGGGAAAACTGATGTCTTCATTGCCCAAATGCTTAATAAGTGTTATTAAAAGAAAAGGTGATGTTACACAGTGGTAAACAATCAACTGTAATAGTGTAGTGTGCAAAGCGCCTAAACAAAGGCCAAGGTTGCTAAGGTCCGTGAACTAGACAAAGTGACTCTCTGAAGGAGCTAATGGGGTCTAGCTAAAAATGATAATACAATAAAATCAAATTAAAAACAATAAAAACAGAAGATAAACACAGAAAAATCACAATTGGTTACAATTATGGATCCATAATATCTATGTTCAAAAGTCAGACAAAAATATACAATGGGTGATACAATGGAATATCCTTTATGTGTGTAAATAAAATGAGGATAGTGGTGGCAAAGTCTAACTCTAGTGTCCAGGTGAAAAGTGATTTAAGTTAGTGTCCAAGTGAATCGATCAAAGTTAGTTTTTTAGAAAAAAAATTGAAAAAATTGAAAAAAATATTTTAAAACTCCACTATATTTGCACAGTGATGAAAATGAAAAATGAAAAAATGAAAAAATAAAAAAATTAAAATTGTGATAAAAAAATCTGGAAAAATCTGAAAAAATGTGTGTAACAAGCCAAAAAGGAAGAAGTGTTGGGAAGTAACAAATTCTGAGTGGTAAATTGATAGGAGTGGTCCTCCAATATGATGCTAGTGATACTTTAAATCCTATTATACGATTCTGATTGTCCTATAGAGATTAAAAATAATAAGTGTAGATTGTACAAACAAAGTTGATATTATAGGAAATGTGCTTACCAGCTTGTGTTGATGCGTTTCGGCCTATAGAAGGCCTTTTTCAAGACATTCCATTGTATCATCCATTGTATATTTTTGTCTGACTTTTGAACATATATATTATGGATCCATAATTGTAACCAATTGTGATTTTTCTGTGTTTATCTTTTGTTTTTATTGTTTTTAATTTGATTTTATTGTATTTTCATTGTGATCTTTTACTGTATTAAACATCATTTTTAGCTAGACCCCATTAGTTCCTTCAGAGAGTTACTTTGTCTAGTTCAAGGACCTTAGCAACCTTGGCCTTTGTTTAGGCGCTTTGCACACTACACTATTATTATATTCCCCTTTTGGCCGTCTAGGAGGCCTTTGTACAAAGCCAGAGGTCACATCCAGGGTGCTTAGTCTACTCCTACTCACCTAAACAATCAACTGTCCCAACTTTTTTGGAGTGTGTTGTAGTCATCAGATTTTAAATGAGTGTATATTTTAAAAAATAATTAAATTCACAAAATAAAACATAAAATAATATTTAAAAAAATGTGTTTTCAATATAGTACAGGGTAAATTGAATTTTCCCACTTTTTCCATACTTCAGCTTTAGAGCTGTTGGTCTAATGCCGGTGTCTGGTTAGCGCACAAGCAATACAATTTTTTTAAAAAATTGCCCATTGAAGTCCATGGGGAGAAGAAGTTAAAGGGATAGGAAAGTCATAATTAAACTCGCATGATTCAGATAGAGCAGGACATTTTAAGACACTTTAAAATTCACTTCTATTTTCAAAGGTGCTTCGTTCTTTTAGTATCCCTTGTTAAAAAATGAATACGCACATATCATACACTAGTTGGAGCTGCTGCTAATTGGTGCTTGCACACATTTGTCTCTTGTGATTGGATAACTACATGTTTTCAGCTAGCTGCCAGTAGTGCAATGCTGTCCCTTCAGCAATGGATAACAAGAGAATGATGAAGCAAATTTGATAATAGAAGTAAATTGGAAAGTTGTTTAAAATTGTATGTTCTATCCTATACATACAATTTGTTATCTATGTTATATCTTAAAAGAAAATTTGGGGGTTTACTATCCCTTTAACGCAGTATCCTTAGTCCTGAAGTTAGTGCGCATTGGACTTTCTCTCTCGTGCTAAATTTTTATTTTCATCTTGAGTTATGTGCGCTAACACTGCCGCATTAAAATTTTACTTTGAGCGCATTTATCACTGGAGAAAAAGCATGTTTTTAGCGTGTCACTTGTAATCTGGCCCAGAATGTATTAAATTGTTTACAAATAGCATATTTTCCCTTTTTGATTTGTATTAGGCGCAATATTAAAGCTTAAACATACGCCAGGTTCTCCCTAAGTATTTCATCCTCCATTCCAAACTTTTACATAGCAGAGGTCTCTTATTATTACTATGGAAGACCTCACCACTCGCAGGGACAACCTGTCTTCTTTTATATTTGCACCAAGACCCTGCAAGGCTAAACATTGTTTTTTACATTTTTGGTGACAAACTTTTGATCATTGGGCACTTAGAACCTGATGATCAAAAACTCTCCGGCATGGAAAGAAATTACATAAAATATCAAGGGAATTTATTTTGAGCATTATATTGTGATGCTGGTGTCTCTTATTCACACCCAAACCCCTACATAGCTAGATAAACAGTTCTCATGATAAACTTTGCCTTTCTAAACCTCATAGTACAGATGAGACATCTTAGAAAATTCTCCACGGGTTCGATAATGTAAAGATCTTTGGGCTTGTGAGATATTCTAAGAAATCTCACCAGTATTATGAAGCTTCTCTAGCTTAATTCTCTAAAGGCAGTTTTTACCTTGAAAACAGTTTACCTTCCTCTGCTAGTGGGCTAAACAGGGTCATCATTTCCTAAATATTTCAAGCACACATTTTATATAAATATTAATCAATAACAATTAATTGATGCAGAGGAACACCTGTTCTGGAATTGGGTTTTACAAAATCAGGAGCTTAACCTCTTTAATGTAAATGAGAAAAACTGAAATAATTTTCAAACTAAAATAGGTCATCTTAATCTATTATGTGTTTAATAATAAATAAATAAATGATTTCCCTTGTTTTAAATGCTTACAATTTTTCTATATTACCTATCAATTGTTATTGACCAATGATTTATATATATTTAAAAAGTATTAGCCATTCACTCTTCACTATTACACAGTTTTCAATCGAGTAGTCTACGGACTATAGTTCTCAATCAGGTACATGTATGTTTCAGAAGTCACATGATCAATATTTGCCAATGAAGAAAAAAAAAAAGTCTCTTGATTACATGTCTAGCTATGAGTGCTTAATCGAATACTTTTGAATTGCTAAAACTTCACCAAAAAATCTGCATCTGTCCGTTAATGCTCGTGGGATACTCCTCTACCAGTCCGAACTTGGCCAGTAGTCTTGTTATCCCGGCATCGAGCTGGAAAGATAGGGAATATCCCAGAGCAGAGAAAGTTAGCAAGATGAGGGAAGCAGCACTCACCACAGGCAGGGTAGTCTTCAGCGGCAATGGTAGAGCAGTCCAAGGTAAACCACTAGAATGGTCAGGCAGGCAGGGTTTGGCAACGGTAAAGCAGTCCAAGCGCAAGCCACTAGAATGGTCAGGCAGGCAGAGTTTGGCAATGGTAAAGCTGTCCAAGGTTAAACCACTAGAATGGTCAGGCAGGCAAGGTTTGGCAACAGAGAGGCAATCCAGAATAATAGGGGTTAATAGGCAGAGTAGTCAGGCAAGCAGAGTTCAGCAGCAGTAAATCAGTCCAGCAATTTAGGGGTTAAACAGGTAGAGTTGTCAGACAAGCAGAGGTCAGCAGCAGTATATCAATCCAGCAATTTAGGGGTTAAACAGGTAGAGTAGTCAGACAGGCAGGGTTCAAGCACAATAAGGCAATTTAGCAGTAATGATCTATCACACCCAGGAGCACACAAAGAAACACCTATACTTGACAGATGAAAAATAGATGCTTCTAAGATCACAAACGTGTAGTAGAAGATTGTAGTACGGCATTTGGTCTTCACACTGCCAGTTATATAGGGCTAGATTGCTAGTGGAGCGCTAAGTGTAGCTCACAAGCAATAAGGGGTATATTGCGGCTCTTTGCATGAATCAGAAATAGTGAGCGTATTACGAGCTGAAAGTAAGCATGTTCGCTTGAGCGCAATTTTAACGCAAATCTATTTAGCTCGACTTTAGAGCTCTGGTTAACTGTTACGCAAGACAAAAAAAGTTGCACAAAATTAATCAACAATCCATTTAACAGTTCAGTTACACTAATAATAACGCTGTTTGCTAATAAATATTTTTTTTTAAAAAAATATTGCATTAAAAAACTATAAGGGCTCAAAGGTATGAGATCTCAGGTGTGATGCAAAAGTCTTTAACACAGAGATACATACATACACATGTCTAAATATGTATATGTTTATGTATATATATATATATATATATATATATATATATATATATATATATATATATATATATGATTATATGTGTGTACATATGTATTTATGTGTTTTATTTTACATTTTCTGCACATATTTCACATTCTAATGTTCTTCACTTACAGGATAATGTCTTTTTTATTGTAAATACAGTTCATATACTGTATCTATATATTTTTGTATATACACATACATGTTTATCTATTCCTATAAATATAGCGGTATAGATACGTTATTTACATGAATAGTATCAGATATATATAGAAATCTATATTTAATAATAAAATGTACATTATTGAGAGCAACATAGGAATGTAAAATATATATAGATATATTATATGGATTAAATAGAATATTTTACAGTATGTTTAAGAATTTGTATTAATTTTTGAAAAATATTTTATATGTAATATTTAAATTATGCACCTTGAGATTGCTAAATTTTCATGTGCACTTACCTGACCGCGTTAAAATTAAATCAAGAAACCTGATGCACAAAACACATATTTTACCTAGAAAGGAATGTACTTTTGATTCTTAAATATATAATTCTATATATATCTGATACATACTGTATCTATACCTATATATCTATATCTATATTTATATCTATCTATCTATCTATCTATCTATATATATATATATATATATATATATATATATATATATATATATATATATATATTAGAACATATTCTCCTATGTGAAGAAAATCTGAATGTAAAATATTAATATTTCATATTGGGTTTAGCGCTCTTGTATAATCGTGGTCCTGTTAGCGCACGAGTATGGGTGTTATTTCTTTATTTTTAAGTCTATAAGTGAAGAAGTTAACGCAGTCGCAATATGTTAATAGGGTTTATGCTCGCACACAAACTTTTTACTTTCAACTAGTAATATAGCCAAAGTGAAGCGAAGTTAATGTGCAAGCTGGGGCACTAAATAGTGTTCCATTTGTAATTTAGTCTATAGTGTGTATGCACAAGAATAAACTAAGTGTTTAAAGCATACTTTCATATCAGTGTTGGATTAAATATGGACAAGACTTACGCTAGAACTTTAAAAACCCAGATGAGACCACACAGGACCTCCAGCACTAACAGTAACTCATGTGGTAAGACTAAGCTGCTGCTGCATGTTTCAACCGCTATTCTACTTCTTTGGGTACATTTCATTTAATATTGCTCAAGGTGTCAATACAATTTGTGACTCATGTGCCTTTAAATTAGATTTTATTGTATCTGTAATAGTACAATATTGATAATGGCTGCGAATATTTACTAAAAGCGGTGTGCTTGTATTACAACCTGTTGAAACGTTACAGTATATTTTAGCTTGTGCAAACTCTTGAAACCAACATCAAATATGACTAAAATTAATTTCTTGAAAATGATCCTATTAAAATGATGATCTACATTATAGATACTGCCTGTGATGTATTTGATATGACTTTGATTCATCCCAGTAAAACTAGCCACAACATTTTCCACCACATTTAACTGTAACTATTAAAGGGACATTCCAGCGAAAATTGAAATCCACACTGGTGAATTTCAGTTTTGAATAGAAGCAT
The DNA here is from genome assembly GCF_027579735.1 of Bombina bombina. Classification (NCBI taxonomy): domain Eukaryota; kingdom Metazoa; phylum Chordata; class Amphibia; order Anura; family Bombinatoridae; genus Bombina; species Bombina bombina. The sequence continues at coordinate 182,611,279 of NC_069502.1, forward strand.
TTTTGTAATATATATGTATTAGCAAAAATGCTTCTAATAAAAGATATAGCTGTTTAAAATGTGTATTTAAGTATGCCCAGTGCACCAGCGTTTTAAACACAGCACTTGCTCAGAGCGCATAAGGTGCTTTTACCATCTGGTAATGACTCAATTTGTTAATAGCTGACATGGTACAAGCCCCAATGTCACTCAAAGCAGCTGCAGTGTTTAAAATGCTGTGGCACTGAGAATATCTAGCTATGTTTCACTTGTACATGCAGAGAAAAATGTTAACACTAAGGCAGTGATAACTTTTACTAGAAGCATTTTTTGCCAATACATTTATATTGCAAACAGGGTCGGCTCCAGAACTAATGAAATGGTGGGGCATTTTTTTTTTTCACGAGGGGGCACGCATTTGCGGTAGGCACGCGGCCCGGGGCTGTACACTGACAGACTTGGAACAGAGTCAGAGAGCAGAATTTTCATAGTTTGCGTGCCTAAACCTTTTCTTTAGTGATTTATTTTTAGAGTGCTCTGTTTATGTTTCATTTGATGTTCTGCTGAGCCAGGGAGCAGCTCTAGGCATGAGCTTTATAAATAATGCAGTGCAGTTTACATATTTTGTATGTGTGTGTGTCTGAGTGTTTGTGTGTGTGTGTGTGTGTGTGTGTGTGAGTGTTTCTGTGTGTGTGCCTGAGTGTTTTGTGTGTGTGTGTTTGTCTAAGTGTTTGTGTGTGTGCCTGAGTGTTTTTGTGTGTGTGTGTGTCAGAGTGTTTTTGTGTGTGTGTGTGTGTCAGTGTTTTTGTGTGTGTGTCTGAGTGTGTTTCCGAGTGTTTGTGTGTGCATCTGAGTGTGTTTGTAATTGTGACTGAGTGTTTGTATGTGTGTGTGCCTGTGTTTTTGTGTTTGTGTGTGTCTGCTTTCTGGGGGGAGGGGGGGTGACACCATAAGTTACTGCATCGGGTGACACCAACCCTAGTGACGCTACTGTATAAGAATATGATTGTATCATATAAATATAAGTCTATAAATGGCTACCGGCTTCTATCGATGCCTCAAAAGTGCACTGTGATCTTAGGCCCGGCCTATTTATATGATACAATCATATTCTTATCATGGTCTATTGTTTAAGAAAACGAGTAACTCATGATAGTTAGGTAAAATTAATAGGGTTGAAGACAAGTCCAAAAAGTCTCTAATTAACTCCCAATTCCAAATAAGAGGTTAAGACACGGAGCTCCTTGCAAATGTGTGATGCAACCTCACAGTTCGGCAGCTAACTCTGCCCCCAGCATGCAGCATTACATTGCAATTCATTATTGTATTTATTATTTTTAAAGCGTATGATCATATCAATATTTTTTGAGGGGGCACAGCATTCCATTTAGGTGGGCATTGCCCCCCAATGCCCCATCCCTTGGAGACGACCCTGATTTCAAATATCTTTCTATTCAAAGATGTAATTCATCTATTTGCATTTAAATTTTGATCAAAATATCCCTTTAACGCTAATTACTGGCAACCATGGTCCTACTATCAGTGTAGTGGGGCTGAGGATGGTAGTGGTATTAGGGCCTGGAATACTAGTGGTGGTTTGGCTATTGTGGTTAGAGTATATTGTGGTTGTGAGAGACAAGTTAAGACTAGAGTTTGGGGTAGTGTTTCTCAACTACAGTCCTCAAGTTCCTCTAACAAGCTAAAGTTTCATGGTATATCAACTAGAACACAGGAAAAATGTTAAGTTGATCAGTAACCATGGTTATTAACCTGCTCTCAGCTGATTATTTCACATGTGCTCTAATTAAAGGGACAGTTTACTCAAAACATGTCTCCCCTCTAATTTGTTCCCAATTATCCACTTTACCTGCTGGAGTGTATTAAACTGTTTACAAGTATTTGCATTACCCTTATATTGGCAGCTAAAATGTATTTAGCCTGTGGTATCCCCACCCACCCTTAAAGTTTTTGGCCTTGAGGCCAAGCTGTGTTAACACAGCCAGTAGAAGAAATTACACTCCCAGTGGGTTATAGAAGAGATAAGGTGATAAAATGTTAATTTCCCATTGTTCTCTCCAAGTATTGGTGATTGGTTTACAGACAGATATAAGATAAAGAAGCAGGTATATGTACACAATGTGATACAGTAATGAGATCTGATTATACCTACAAGCTCAACCCATTTAATTAAGTTGCGGCTTCAAAACACAAAATCAGCTAATTCATATACACAAATAAACCTTAAAAAAGCAAATTTCATAAATTTTATACTCTGCAGTTGGTAAAAAAAGTTATTGGAAACACATTAAGGGAAAAACTATTTTATAGTTTCCTCAGTCCCACTACATCCGCTTGGAATAATTCATGGTGGCCCAAAGCCCTCGGACACCCTCCAACCCCCACCAACCACGCACAAAATCTAGGCGTCATCTTGGACTCATCGCTCTCCATGGGCTGGCAAATCAACGCCGTCTCTTCTGCATGCTTCCACACACTTCACCTGTTGCGAAAGATCTTCAAATGGATCCCAACCGAGACCAGGAAGACTGTCACTCACGCCCTTGTCAGCAGCCGACTGGACTATGGTAATGCACTCTACGCTGGCACCACCATCAAGCTCCAAAAGAGACTCAGCGCATCCATAACTCCTCGGCCAGACTAATCCTTGACATCCCTCGTCAATGCCACATCACCAAACACCTCCGGGACCTGCACTGTCTCCCCATCAACAAAAGAATAACCTTCAAGCTTCTCACCCACTCATTCAAGGCCCTCCACAACATCGGTCCCGAATACTTGAACCACCGCGTTACCTTCTACACCCCTACCAGACAACTTCGATCGGCCGACCAAGCCCTCACTGTCATCCCCCGCATCAGGAAAACCACAGCGGGAGGCAGATCCTTCTCTCACCTGGAAGCCAAGACTTGGAACACCCTTCCGCTGCACCTCAGACAAGCTACCACCCTAACTAAGTTCAGAAAGGACCTCAAGACCTGGCTCTTCGAATGAACTGCAACCCTCAGCGCCTTGAGACCCTTAAGGGTGAATAGCCACGCTTTACAAGAACCCAATAGATAGATAGATAGATTATAGATAGATAGATAGATAGATAGATAGATATATAGATAGAATATTGTCCCTTTAAGATATAAGGAAAATCTGGCCTGTTAGGGACACTTGAGGACTGGAGTTGAGAAACACTGTCTTGGGGATCAGAGGATCCCCTTAAATTTGGAAATCACTTGTACAAGTCTTGCACAAGCAGATAATAAGTCCTGCACACAGTGAAAAACTTAAAACTAGAGTAAATGATAATACACACAAAGCATCCATTTAAGGATGCTTTATGTTGCTTAGTTTTAAATGCAACCTCTAATTATGAAATAAAAAAACAGAGGGGGTGAGTCGGCTGACCTTCAACAACAAAATATGAAAAAAATATTTAACAGACGATCAAAATAAGTTATTCAAGACATGACACACGATTTTCTTTTTTATTATTCAGATAGATAATACAATTTTCAACAAATTTCAAATTTACTTCTATTATCTAATTTGCTTCATTCTCTTGTTATCATTTGTTAAAGAAGAAGCAACACACTACTGGGAGTTAGCTGAACACATTGTGTGAGCAAATAACATGAGACATACATGTGAAGCCATCAATCAGCAGCTCCTGAGCCTACATAGGTTTTCTTTTCAACAAAGGATACAAAGAGAACAAAAAAGCTTATAGAAGTAAATTGGAAACCGTAATGGTAAAGCATTCATGTACAAACATAAGGCAATTGTATACATAGAGATGCAAGGCTTACACAGACCTGACAACTTTAACAACAATATAGTGATGTTACAGAAAGTATATATAGAAAGTATAGAAATACATAAAGTCTGGATGATAAAAATGGAAGACATTTGCTCTATTAGATTTTTCATTTCACTGTGTGATTTTACTAATATGTAGTATAATCTGGAGAACAGATCTCAATTACTGTAACACGTTGTTTCATATAGTGTGACCTGACAGCTTAATTGTACCATTATGTAGTACTCATTTAACAAATAAGTTCAAGATGTAAATGTACAATTAAAGGTAATTATGTATAAAGTAGTCCAGGGCTAAAATGCACCATTTTGAGGTAATTATGTATAAAATAAGTGAAAGATGTAAATGCATTATTATGAGACTAAATATATCTAAAATAATAATGTTTAATAAATTAATACAAGAGGTAAAGACAAAATGGTAAGAGTATAGAGTGCTTTACTATATGTATCTAGGAAAGCAGTAGATTCAGGGGCCTTGTTTGTATTGCTGAACCTGATGCAGAAGATATAGGTTGAATCAATGGGCAGCAGGATTACTACAAGTTTTATTGAAAAATATACCCTCAAGTTTGCATTATTTGATTCATTTTTAATATCTGATGAAGTTACTGCTGGGCAGGGGCAGGAGATGCAGTGGCACCAGGACCCAAGTGCTGGTGCCCACAGCAGTCAGTCTACACATCTGATTGTGCTGGATGTGTATATTCCATATGCCTTTTATTAGTGCAGGTAGGGAGGTCCATCTATCTATCCTCAAAATCATTATACGGAGTAGGATGTTTATTATTACTATTGCTTACTACTGAGTTGTCATTGGGGCCCCAATTATTTACTTATGTTTACATCTGGGCCCTCTGTTAAAGGGCCACTAAACCTAAAATCTTTCTTTCATGATTCAGATAGAGAATAGAAATTTAAACAACATTACAATTTACTTCTATAATTTATTTTGCTTCTTTTCTTAAATATCCTTATTTGAAGAAAAAGCAATGCACATGGTGAGCCAATCACATGGTGCTTCTATGTGCAGCAATCAATCAGCAGCTAGTGAGCATATCTAGATATGCTTTTCATCAAAGAATATCAAGAGAATAAAACAAATTAGATCATATAAGTAAATTAGAAAGATGTTTAAAATTGCATTCTCTTTCTAAATCATAAAAGAAAAAATGTGGGTGGCATGTCCCTTTAAGTAGGTCTGCTACTGCTGCTGGGTAAGCACCTTTGTGTTGCTCTCATGTACTCCATTTAGAATAAACTAATTTCTCATCCTAGGAATCGCACCTCTTCCCTCAGTAGCCTCATTTTCTCATGCATTTTTTCCATATGAGACTCATTTTTGGACCTGAGTTCACTGATATTGCTTATAACAGCTCTTATACTGAGCTACTCTAAACATTCAGCAGCAAGTGACATAGCAGAATGGGGAGCTTGAGGCCTCATAGGCTGCCTAAAAGGCCCCATAAAGGTTGGCAAATGGTAGGTCAGATGGTGGGGTAACAAGTGGACCAGCAGGTGGGGTACCAGGTAAAATGTGTTAATGAGAAATAAACATTTGTTTAGTATAAAGGTGGTGTGGAGGGTTTCGGAACTGATATGATTCCTTTATTTGTATTTTCCAACCAATGGGACAATGTTTTATAACCCTGAGGTAAACCTGAACATTTTCCAGTGATTGGTTCTCACATTCCACATATTTCGTCTGCTGACAAACTGGGACTCCCTAATCCTTTTCCGGAAGAGCCTATTGGGTAATGATAAATAAGATAACATTTGTAGCATATATTAAAGGGACAGTCTACACCAGAATATTTACGCCTAGTATTGTCGGTAAAGACCCGCGGTGCTAACGCTGCTTTTTTTTCCAGCACACCCTTAAGACAATGCTGGTATTTAGAGTTGTCTGAGTGGCTGCGTTAGGTTCAGAAAAGGGAGCGTTGAGCATAATTTAGCTCCACTTCTACTCTCAATACCAGAGTTGCCTAAGGTAGCGGTAAGCTGGAAAAACGTGCTTGTGCACGATATCCCCATAGGAAACAATGGGGCTGAGCTGGCTGAAAAAAAACCTAACACCTGCAAAAACGCAGCGTTCAGCTCCTAGCGCAGCCCCATTGTTTCCTATGGGGAAACACTCTCTAAGTCTACACCTAACACCCTAACATGAACCCCGAATCTAAACACCCCTAACCTTACACTTATTAACCCCTAATCTGCCACCCCTGCTATCGCTGACACCTGCATTTTATTATTAACCCCTAATCTGCCGCTCCGGACATCGCCGCAACCAACATTATAGCTATGAACCCCTAATCTGCTGCCCCTAACATCGCCGACACCTATATTATATTTATTAACCCCTAATCTGCCCCCCCATGTCGTCACCACCTACCTACACTTATTAACCCCTAATCTGCCGACCGGACCTCGCCGCCACTATAATAAATGTATTAACCCCTAAACCGCCGCACTCCCGCCTTACAAACACTATAATAAATTGTATTAACCCCTAATCTGCCCTCCCTAACATCGCTGCCACCTACCTACAATTATTAACCCCTAATCTCCTGCCCGCAACGTCTCCGCTACTATAATAAAGTTATTAACCCCTAAACCTAAGTCTAACCCTAACCCTAACACCCCCTGAGTTAAATATAATTTTAATTAAACGAAATAAATGTACTATTATTAAATAAATTATTCCTATTTAAAACTAAATACTTACCTAGAAAATAAACCCTAATATAGCTACAATGTAACTAATAGTTACATTGTAGCTATTTTAGGATTTATATTTATTTTACATTTAGCTAAACTAAAATACAATTAAATAAACTAATCTATAATACAAAAAAACACTAAATTACAGAAAATAAAAAAATATTACAAGAAGTTTAAACTAATTACACCTAATCTAAGCCCCCTAATAAAATAAAAAAGCCCCCCAAAATAATAAAATCCCTACCCTATTCTAAATTACAAAAGTAATCAGCTCTTTACCAGCCCTTAAAAGGGCTTTTTGCGGGGCATTGCCCCAAGGTAATCAGCTCTTTTACCTGTAAAAAAAAATACAACCCCCCAACATTAAAACCCACCACCCACATACCCCTACTCTAACCCACCCAAACCCCTCTTAAAAAACCTAACGCTAACCCCCTGAAGATCTCCCTACCTTGAGTCGTCTTCACCCAACGGGCCGAAATCTTCATCCAAGGTGCGCAGAGGAGGTCCTTCATCCGGTAGAAGTCTTCATCCAGGTGGTGTCTTCAATCTTCATCCATCCGGAGTGGAGCGGAGCCATCTTCCAAGGAGCCGATGCAGAGCCATCCTCTTCATCCGGACTCTTCTAACACAATGACGGTACCTTTAAGTGACGTCATCCAAGATGGTGCCCCTTCAATTCCGATTGGCTGATAGGATTCTATCAGCCAATCGGAATTAAGGTAGGAAAAATCTGATTGGCTGATTCAATAAGCCAATAAGATTGAAGTTCAATCCGATTGGCTGATCCAATCAGCCAATCTTATTGAGCTCGCATTCTATTGGCTGTTCCAATCAGCCAATAGAATGTGAACTCAATACGATTGGCTGATTGCATGCTTTTGTAATTTAGAATAGGGTAGGGCATTTTATTATTTTATGTTTTTATTATTTTATTAGGGGGCTTAGATTAGGTGTAATTAGTTTAAACTTCTTGTAATATTTTTTTTATTTTCTATAATTTAGTGGGGGGTTTTTGTATTATAGATTAGTTTATTTAATTGTATTTTAGTTTAGCTAATTGTAGGTAATTTATTTAATTAATTTAATGATAGTGTAGTGTTAGGTGTATTTGTAACTTAGGTTAGGATTTATTTTACAGGTAATTTTGAACTTATTTTAACTAGGTAGCTATTAAATAGTTATTAACTATTTAATAGCTATTGTACCTAATTAAAATAAATACAAAGTTGCCTGTAAAATAAATATAAATCCTAAAATAGCTACAATGTAACTAATAGCTATTTTAGGGTTTATTTTCTAGGTAAGTATTTAGTTTTAAATAGGATTAATTTATTTAATTATAGGAATATTATTTAGTTTTATTTAAATTATATTTATGTTAGGGGGGTGTTAGGGTTAGGGTTAGACTTAGGTTTAGGGGTTAATACATTTATTATAGTGGCGGCGACATAGTGGGCTGAGATTAGGGGTTAATAATTGTAGGTAGGTGGCGGCGATGTTAGGGAGGGCAGATTAGGGGTTAATACAATTTATTATAGTGTTTGCGAGGCGGGAGTGCGGCGGTTTAGGGGTTAATACATTTATTATAGTAGCAGCGAGGTCCGGTCGGCAGATTAGGGGTTAATAAATGTAGTTAGGTAGTGGCGATGTTGGGGGGGCAGATTAGGGGTTAATAAATATAATATAGGTGTCAGCGATGTTAGGGGCAGCATATTAGGGGTTCATAGCTATAATGTAGGTGGCGGCGGTGTCCGGTCGGCAGATTAGGGGTTAAAATTTTTATTAGAGGGTTTGCGATGTGGGGGGCCTCGGTTTAGGGGTACATAGGTAGTTTATGGGTGTTAGTGTACTTTGTAGCACTGTAGTTAAGAGCTTTATGTTCCGGCGTTAGCCCATAATAATCTTAACTACTGACTTTTTTTGGCGGTAGGAGTCTTGTCGGTAGAGGCTCTACCACTCACTTCTTCCAAGACTCCAAATACCAGCGTTAGGCAAATCCCATTGAAAAGATAGGATACGCAATTGACGTAAGGGGATCTGTGGTAGCCTGGAGTCGCGGAAAGAAAGTGAGCGGTAGACCCTTTCCTGCCTGACTCTAAATACCAGCGGGCATTAAAAAGCAGCGTTAGGACCCCTTAACGCTGCTTTTGACGGGTAACGCCAAACTCTAAATCTAGGCCTTATTGTTTTAAAAGATAGATAATCCCTTTATTACCCATTCCCTAGTTTTGCATAACCAACACAGTTATATTAAAGAGACACTGAACCCAATTTTTTTATTTTGTGATTCAGATAGAGTATGCAATTTTAAGCAACTTTCTAATTTACTCCTATTATCAATTTTTCATAGTTCTCTTGCTATCTTTATTTGAAAAAGATGGCATCTAAGCTAAGGAGACAGCCAATTTTTGGTTCAGATTGATGGACAGCACATGTTATTGGTTGGTGAATTTATCTTGCTTTTCAAATAAAGATACCAAGAGAATGAAGAAAATTTGATAATATGAGTAAATTAGAAAGTTACTTAAAATTGCATGCTCTATCTGAATCACGGAAGAATTTGGGTTCAGTGTCCCTTTAATACCTCTGTTAGTATCTTGTATCTAAGCCTCTGCAAACTGCCCCTTATTTCAGTTCTTTTGACAAACTTGCAGTTTAGACAATCAGTGCCGGCTCCTAGGAACTCCACTTGCATGAGCACAGTGTTATCTATACGAAACACATGAACTAACACCCTCTAGTGGTAAAAAACTGTTAAAATGCCCTGAGCTAAGAGGAGGCCTTGAAGGGCCTAGAAATTAGCATACGAACCTCCTAGATTTAGTCCAAAATTAACTTTCATGATTCAGATAGGGCATGTCATTTTAAATGATTTTCCAATTTACTTTTATCACCAATTTTGCTTTGTTCTCTTGGTATTCTTAGTTGAAAGCTAAACCTAGGAGGTTCATATGCTAATTTCTATACCCATGAAGGCCACCTCTTCTCTCAGGGCATTTTGACAGTTTTTCACCACTAGAGGGTGTTAGTTCACTTGTTTCATATAGATAACACTGTGCTCACGCAGGTGGAGTTCCAGTGAGCCAGCTCTGATTGGCTAAAATGGATGTCAGTCAAAAGAACTGAAATAAGGGGGCAGTTTGCAGAGGCTTAGATACAAGGTAATCACAGAGGTAAAAAGTATATTCATATAACTGTGTTGGTTGTGTAAAACTAGGGAATGGGTAATATAGGGATTATCTATCTTTTAAACAATAACAATTCTTGTGTAGACTGTCCCTTTAAATAATTGATTGGTCAGGGTTAAGGGGTAGTATTAAAAACAAGAAGCTCTCCTCAATTTTCAATCAATATAATGTTTTTCTCAGCCAATCAATAAATGATACAGGCTTAATTTTAAAACTGATTTGTCATCTTAACTCTGAGTAATGCATCAACCAGTAGTCTGTAAAAAGGGTAGGGTGGGAGATTGTGTCAGGGTTACTGTAAGTATGGTGGATGTTCACATTGTGATTTATGACAGATGTTCCTGGGTTTAAATGTATAGTTGCATTGGGCATGTTGAGTGGGTATCTTGCATGAAAAGAAGCATTGATTTACATGGATTGTGTGCTTGTAATCAACTTGGGCAATTATCAGTGGAGCATACTGCGGAGAAAGAAATGGGAATGGGTTAATCTCAGAAGTCAGAATTACTAATGTTAGAGGACTGAGTATTGCACTGTTATTGTAATAACAAGCATTACTTGTTACATGCAGTTCACATGTAAAGAATAGCTTTGTGACTGATGTTTTTAAATGGCTGACCTTCAGTGTGCCCTTATGCACAAGTTTAGATGCAGATGCAGCTTTAGAGCCCTTGAAGTGCACGTTTGCACATGTGAGCCTGCACTCCGCAAGTTAAGAAGCAGAGCTATTAAAGTGCTACTTCCTAACATCTCTGCCACCTCAGTCCTGCTCTTCTGTGATTGGCTGTGTGAGAACAGTGAGAAGGGCTGTACAAGCAGTTGCTTTTACAATCATGAATGCAGGCAGCCCCAAACTTGGTAGGACAGGTTTACCACTTGCTGATTACTAAATGGGGCCTATATTTATATAGGGTCAGTAATCCCAAAATGACATGATCTAACAAATTAGAGTATGTGATTTTGTATTAGACTGTCCCTTTAAGAACCTTCCTGTTATTTGTTAATCTTTCTGTATTTTTATAAAAAAGCATGTGGGTATAAGATAATATTTAGGGCTATATATTAAAAAAAGTATTTCCTCAATAAGTATTCTGCTAAAATTTTCATTATACAAAAGGGACCTATATTTATGGTTTATTGTTTAAGATTTAATTATATACTATCTTCATGGAGATATTATTCTTTAGACACAAAAATTACACCACTCATGCTTTATTATCATTTTTGGACATTTTAATAATTCCCTTAGGCCTTAAAATTCCTCCATAGTAAAATTCATATGTCTCTTTGATGTATGTGGAGGTAGATCAATTCTTTTGTAGGACAGCCTCTCTAAATTTCACAGTGTGCCTAGATTTAAAATATCTAGAAACAAATAATAGACTTTGTTATATATATATACATATATATCTATATATATAAAATTAAATAATAGATTTCTGTGCCTTCCAGCTTGTCACCTAGAAAAATGTATTTGAACTCAAATTCTTGACAAATCTATATAAAACATGTTAGTTGTTTATCATATTTTATTAGCCTTTCTTTGATTTCATATTGTACTTTAGTATGCAATACACAACTTGGGCTAGATCCTGTGCAAGCCAATCAAACTGAACTGTTATTTTAAAAATAAATAGATAACAAAATAGATGTTTTATTATTATCTCTTAACATTGTTGAACTTGAACCATCATTATTTAGTGACAGCGCAGTGTCTCTGTAAAGCTGGTGATTATACCCAGTAATTAGAGGCTCAAACCACCAGCTGCTATAACACTGGTACCTATATTATTTATGTAGAAGTGGTATAGTCCAGTGACCCCAATCGTGACCTATATAAAAAAATAATCATACTTATTGCACAGCTCAGTGTTGATAGTGAGCCTGCCAACAGCAGATGGGAATGGTGAAACTGCACAGTGTGAAAAGCTATAGCTTAATTTTGCTAGACTGTTTAATATTAAACCCTGTTTTCATGTACTTGTTACTAATTTCTTTGAAACTTGGCTATTATTATTAAAGGGACAGTAACGTCATAGTTAGATATTCATGATTTAGACAGAGCATACAATTGTAAACAACTTTCCAATTTACTTCTATTATTTAATTTGCTTCCTTCTCTTGTTATCCTTTGCTGAAAGGTTTATCTAGGTAAGCTCAGGAACAGCATAGAACCTAGGCTCTAGCTGCTGATTGGTGGCTGTATATAAAGCGATTGTCATTGGCTCACCCATGTGCTCAGTTAGAAACCAGTAGTGCATTACGGCTCCTTCAACAAATGAATGAAGCAAATTTAATAATAGAAGTAAGCTGGAAAGTTGTTTAAAATTATATGCTCTGTATAAATAATGAAAGAAAAATGTGGGGTTTCGTGTCCCTTTAAGCATTGGAAACTTTGAGAGATAGAGATCTTAATTTAAAACATATGTTTAAGACTTTGTAACAAAAAACATTTTCAGTTTACTTTTGGCAAAAGCCAGACCTGAGTTTTGTAGGTAACCCCATAGAAGTCTATTAGGTGAGGGATTTTGCGCAGCCACACTAAGAGGCATATTTAAGAAATGTCTTGCGGACCTGATCCAACAGTGCGGATCAGGTCCGCAAGACATCGTAGAATGCGGAGAGCAATACGCTCTCCGTATTCAGCATTGCACCAGCAGCTCACAAGAGCTGCTGGTGCAACACCGCCCCCTGCAGACTTGCGGCCAATGGGCCGCCAGCAGGGAGCTGTCAATCAACCCGATCGTACTCGATCGGGTTGAATTGTTGCAATTCCTGTCCGCCTGCTCAGAGCAGGCGGACAGGGTTATGGAGCAGCGATCTTTGTGACCGCTGCTTCATAACTGCTGTTTCTGGCGAGTCTGAAGAGTCGCCAGAAACACGGGCTGCCAAGCTCCTTTCGTAGCTTGATAGATAGGCCCCTATGGCTTGTGCTCAAGCACTAAGATTTCAACTTTAAATATGGAAGTAAAAAAGGGAGCACCATGGATTGCATTCTAATGATCATAGCGCACAATATTGCTTTTATTTTTATGCTCATTTTGTAATCTAGGCCTAAATTAAGCATTTGGCAGCAGAGGATTGGGGGATTTGTAGTCATTTATGTTTGTATGGTGCTGTAGTCTGGACGACATTGAGTATCTGCAACCTGTAGAATATTATAAATGTGCACACAAACACACATACAATTTTTATATTAAACAACATTATGCTTACCAAATATAGGACAATATTACAAGTGGAGTGCTAAATGTAGCACTCAAGCGATGTTGTTTTTCAGGGATATTTGCACACAACGGAAATAGTGCACGTATTACGAGTTGAAAGTAAATGCATTGGTGCCAATTTATCAAGTGTCTGGCGGACATGATCTGCTGTAGCGATCATGTCTGCCAGACATCGATAAATGCAGACAGCATACATGTAGAATATGATAGTGGAGGGCCCTCTAGTGGGGCTGGAACAACATTAAGGGATTACCAACTTGAAGTCTGGAGGATGCTAGATTGTGTTGTTACAATGTTGCAAGTGTGGAGGCAGGTGTTTGTGCTTACCTTTATAGGGTCCTGCAGCAGTGATAGAAGAAGAAGAGGGTGGCGGCAATGTAAGCCCGGGTTGTTAATATAGCCTTCCACCCTTAGCAGGAGGGTTGTACGATTCACCTGAGAGGGGTCACCTTACAGGGTTGGTTGGTAGATGCCCTAGTTGGTGGGTGGTCAAGGCCCTGGGGAGCAGGCACAGGGAGAGAAGAGTGACGGTCTAAAAGGGGAGGGGATACGCCCATTAGGTGCTGGCCTAGGGGTCCTCTCCCTTGCGGATGCAGACCGAAGATCTCTAAACATCACAGCTCTCTCTCTGTGTCATTGGGCGTGAACAGCCGGGTGTCACGCTGCAAACACTGAAAGGGGCCTTGTCCGTTTGCTGGTAGGGGTTAGGTTAGGGTTAGATGCCACCACCGGTTATTTATGATGAACTTGATTTCAAGTTTGAGTTTATAGATGTTTGAGTGCCTAATAATAAAGATATTAGCCACAAGTTAATTGTTTATTGAATAAATGTGACCGTGACCGGTTTTTCTCCCACCAAGGTTGTTGTGTCTTATTTATTTAGGGTCATGGCTAGAATATGTAGGACGGAATAGGTTGTTAATACCTTAAGAAAAAAAGTTGTATTAAACACAACACAAATACTCTTTAAAGTACAGTTACACGTATATTAACACTATTTGATAAAAGCTATTAACAACATTAATAAAAAAGTTATAAGGGTTCAAAGATATAATGTATACGGTATTTAATAATACTTGAACTCCATAGAAAACCTGAGGGATGAACTGAAGAGGAGAGTCCACCAGAGTTGACCTTGAAATTTTAAGGATCTGGAGAGATTCTGTGTGGAATGGTCTCAGATACCTTGCCATGTATTCTCTAACCTCATTAGACATATAGGAGAAGACTCAGAGCTGTTATAATGGCAAAGGGAGGTAGCACAAAGTATTAACTATAAGTGTGTCAATAATTGTACCACACATATATTTAACATTATATATATAAACCTGTATTGTGATTGCAATTATTTGATATCCATGATGATATAAATAAAGATCAAAATGTTAAACAATTATAGTAAATAAATACATTTTTCACAGCCTTCTTTGCTCATATTTACGAAGGGCACTGTATATGTATTTACATACATATAAACACATAAATACATATGTACACACACACACACATAGATATTACAAATGCAACAATAACAAATTAAACTGAAATCTATTTACTTCAATTTAACTTGCATTAGCCTATAACTTAGTATATATTCATTTTTTCTAGTTAAGTATAAAGGTGAAGTATTGTGAATTTTGAGCAAACTTCACCTGCAAACAGCTGGTGAGATAATTCAGTAAGACCAGCTTGTTTAATATGATTACAGCATCTTACTTGTGAGAGAGTTTCAGACATACCCTGGACACTCCCCTGTTGAACCCAGGAAACTCCCCTGTCCTTCCCAATTCTGAAGCTGTGTTTTATTTTACAGTAGATAAAAAACAAATTGCAATGTAAGTTGTAACATAGAAATAAAGAAAGTATCCTTATTTGTTGAAGTAACAGAAACTTTAAAAAAATATTCAGAATTTGTAAAATCACTTCTGGTTCTAGATCTAAATGTATTAATATATAAAATAGAAAGTGCAAAGCTTAAATGCAATAATACTGAAAGGACCCAATCTGAGTTGTAAAGTAATATAAAATTAAGTGTAACAAAACTCACATTTCATGCAGCGATGGGCTTGTCTCTCTTTCAGATACAGAAATGGGAGAGATCTTGCAGCGCTGGAGAGTTCCGCGCTTTTTCTTTGAGTATTCAGAGTTCAGACTCTGTGAAGTCTGTACTTCACTCTTTGATCATCATAAGTCAGAATCAGTGATTGATGTAAACCACTGAAATTACTTTTATTGAAACCTCTGAAATTACTCATGTCTTAATAAGGGCCAGCTATGGAGAGCTCTGAAAGATTGTGTGAAGTTCCAAGATTGGTTCATTGCTAACCTTACCTCCCAAGGAGACCAAACTTTCTTCTCTCTGTGTGACTCCTAGACTGCACCAAAACCCAACAAGCAAGCTTCCCAAGTTGAATGGAGAAAGAAGGCCCACTTAGCAAGAAATTGGTGAGTCTGCCACCATATAAGGGACTGCCTTGACTTGAGATCTAACAACTGAGAGTTATTTGGGAGGTTGATTTTCCTACCAGGAACTGAAGAACTTTGCATTTAAGTCACTTTGCCATCTGGAGAGAAGTAGTCTGTACCAGAATGTCATCTAGGCAAGGAGCTACCACATTTCTCTTAGCTCTCACTACTGACAACAGAGCTCTGAAAACTTTTGTATAGATTCTCTGTAATGTTGCCAGACCAAAGGGAAGTGCCACAAACTGAAAATGTCTGTTTAAAAAGGCACATGTAAGGAATTTTGTATTATTCCTTTGAACAAAGATGTGTAAATATGCAAATTTTAAGTCTATGGTAGACATAAATTGTCCCTCCTGCACTAAAGGAAGTATAGTGAGAATCATCTCCATTTTGACATTTTAAACTCTCAGAAATTTGTTTAGAGTTTTGAGATCCAAAATGGGCCTAAAAGAAACATCTTTCTTTGGAATAAACATTTGTTTCTGTTCTTCTAAAGGGACCAGAGCAATCACTCTAATAGTCCAAAGTCCTGTTACACTTGCCAAGAAAGCTCTGGCCTATAAACCTATAAAGTTTTTTTTTTTTTTATGAGATACAATCTTTCTCGGGTAGGGTGAGACCGAAAGACTATTTGGTACCCAATTATCCCCGCTTTCATGCAGATTTGGAGGAGGCTTTTTTATCTGTTTGGGCAAGAGGAACCATGCTTCCAGATGGACTTTGAACTGTCTAACATTTGAGACACTGATGATCTTTTTGGCTTGGATTGACAAAGGGAGAGATAAAATACAGCAGATTTAACTCTCCCCTTAGCTTTTGTTTCTTGCTGCAAAAAATAACTTTTACCTATAGTTACTTTTGCAATAAAAGCTTCCAGTCCAGGCCCAAACAAAATCTTTCCTTAGGATATATTACCTTGAGTCATAAGGCTCTTCTAATTAGAACAGTCATAGTAGCTATTTTTGCATTCAACAGCTACATAACAAATTCAACTATTTGCAGTCTTTGCCAACCTCAAACGATCCTGAAATTTTTCAAGGGAAAATTCTTGGGAAATAAAGTCATAAACGTTTTCAAACCAGACTGCAGTAGCTGCAGCAACACATGCTACACTGATAGCTAGATGGAAAATATAGACTGCAAGCTGGAAGGATCGTCTGTGAAGGCTTTCAAGCTTTCTATCCATTGAATCGTGGAACCAGGTCCTGAATGATAGTCCGTCTTGCAAGAGTAGAAATAGCACCATCCACTTTTGGAATAGTTTCCCATATCTCCAATTTTTCAGAAGATAAAGGGAACATGTACTTGATTTTGACAGAAGAAGCAAAAGGAACATTGGGTTTGTTCCATTTCTTGGTGATTAGGTCAGAAACCAAATCTGGTACAGGGAAGGTAGATGACTTTTTCACAGCTGCGTTAAAGAATTAATCAGTCTTCTTCAGAGATTGTTTTTTGTAGGTATATGATCTTCTACCTCCAATGCTATTAAAACTTCCTGCAAGAGAGCAGGAAAGATCTCCAACTTGAAATTAAAGGACACTTCTTCTGATACGTTATCAGCAGGGAAGTCCTGTCTTCCAACTAATCTTCCTCAAAATGAAGTTGGTCAAAAATGGAGCAGTAATTATGTTGTATACCTATAAAGTTTTTGACTCACTATCTTGGGACCATTTATTTACCTCACCGTCCAATTTTGGTGTGTATGCAATTATTAAACAATTATTATGTATAGAGAGTGGTGTGTGTACAACAAACACACCACGCCCTTAGGGGGCGCTTCCTCAGTATCAACTAAGAAGTATGGCTTGTTGTATGTCTAGTGAATACAAGAATAAGCAATTAGATACACTAATATCCCTAGCTGAGGGGCATAACAACACATATAATTCTAAAATATCAGAAACAAATAAAAGCATTAAATCATTAAAAAACATTAATAATAACAGACAATATTATTGTCAGTGATGGCAGTGGTTAAAAATATTAAAATAAAATAATATAAATAATCAAAGATAACTGTGGTAGTCTTTGTAACCAAAGTGTTGTAGATCCAAACGGTAAGGCAGCATTCTGTCAAAGGATGGCTATCCTAAGGTATAAAATCTAAAAAAGAATAAAAAACAGAGGCGCCAACATGGCCTAATATCGCCCATACAAGGTATAATAACAGCACATAAGAATGTGAATACTCACAAACATAAAGCACCCGATGGTTCTAGTAGAGCAGGCTGGAAACTTAACAGTGATCCAGCACACTGAAACCTTGGCACAGAGACAGTCCTGATTCCTCTGGAAATCCAGTATTCAGGTTCCTATAGATGTATAAGAAAACAAACCAACATGGTCCAATATCATCAGGACAAGGAAATAATTGGCTCCAAATAAATGCACTTACTAGAGGGTAAGCACCAGCAGGTGCAGAAGCAACAAACTGGAACCAAATCATCGCCCAGTAGACTATAATACAACGATCCTCAGCATGAACCAGGAACAGTAGAGAAATATTGCAAAGGGTGATATGAACCACAAAAGCAAGTGTATATAAAAAATTAAAAAGACTTTATTAACACAGCGATGCGTTTCTCAGCCTACTCAGGGCTGTTTCATCAGGCTATAACAAACATTGTGATACACTTGCTATTTAACAGAAAACTAAAAAACAGGATACTCTTGTGATTGGATAATCAGTTTAATTGCTGCACCTGTCTGTAATCACCTTTGTATGGTTGTTAGGGTAACCATTATAAACACATGAAGGTAGAAAAGTATCTAACATTGTAATATCTTGTTGTGGTACAATATACATCAACATATAATAAAAAGTGACATAATGCATAATAAATGTACCAAAGTAAAAGATATATATATATACATATACACACATATATATATACATATATATATATAACCTCCTGTGTTTGGTTCACATCAATTAAGATATAAGTAATAAACAAAAAACAATAATATAACATCTGACATAGACTCCAAACATAGCATCAGAGAATCGACATAGTACATCTGTTATAATATCAAAAATCCTTACAGGAAATAAATAAAACATTGTTCAGAGTGTGTTTATACAATGATATCCTTTGTGAAGATTTTAAACCTGCTACACTTCTAAGGGGTTAATCCTATGTAGTCATAAAACCCGTTAAGGCTGACTTACTGTATAATCAGGACATCGTGTATAGAAATTTCCTTTCAGTAATTTGTATTTATAAAGAAAAGATATTCGATTTGAAGATTGAGCTGCAATCGAGTTAACATTTGGAAATTCTTTGTAGGGTAAGGTCGTGACAAAACAACATGTCTCCTAAGACAACAGTGTGTAGATACGTCATATAGCAGCTGCGTGATGTACGCTGCCGATAGGTTCATAAGATGGGAGTGTAATGCAACACCCTATCATGAGTGGTTTGCGATAGGCCTAACCAATAGCGCAAAGGGGATAGGTGGTGATAGAAGAATCCTATGTCGAGACATAAGAGAGCGTGCACCACTTCTTATCACGCCCTTCAGCGTTAAAGTAAATGTATCAAGTGTTCCGATGCCGGATACTCGTGATTGGCTAATCCAAATGTCAATCGAGACTTGGAAACGTGCAAGTTAATATGTGTATCAAAAACCTGTCAGTGGTAATTGTTAAGGGGCAGATGTGCAGGATTATATAAAATAAAATCCTGTATTCTGTGCAAATTATTATTGAGGTTTTTTTAAAATATATCGTCTTGATAAATGGAATAATACTGAAATTAATACAGTGTTATAAACCATATTAATGGGATATATAGTGGTAAGTAGTGCAAAATATGTGATCAAAGTAAAGAGTGTGGGATTAAGAATGTGATATGACAGCCAGGTATCTGTGTATGATGAAATTTTGAAATAAAAATATAAAAGTGTGTGTGTAAGCTGAACCTATAATGTGGAGGTGTAAAACTAATCTAATATTAATATTAATTGTCAGCTGTTACGCTATTGTGCAGATTTATATATTAATATAAAAGTGCATTGTTATGTTGTGTACCATCACTGGTAGTGTAAATATGATTCTTTCATAGAAGGAAGATCGTGCTAAATATAATAAGTGTTTTCATAATATATCTTCTTGATCTAATAATAGAATAATAATCAATGGTCCATGGTAGAAGAATAGTAGTGAAATAGTGATCATTGTGCAATAAGCCTGGTTGTACTTTAAACAATTATTATACAATTCTGCAACAACAATATTTTGCATCAATGTTCTGCAATCACCTACAGCTAGATTACAAGTTTTTGTCAGTAATACCAGGAAACAATGGGGCTGCGTTAGGAGAAGAACGCTGCTTTTTTGCAGGTGTTAGGTTTTTTTTTCAGCCAGCTCAGCCCCATTGTTTCCTATGGGGAAATAAAAGTTATGTCTACACCTAATACCCTAACATGAACCCCGAGTCTAAACACCCCTAATCTTACACTTATTAACCCCTAATCTGCCGCCCCCAACATCGTCGCCACCTACATTATATTATTAACCCCTAATCTGCCGCTCCGGACACCACCGCCGCCACCTACATTATACTTATGAACCCCTAATCTGATGCCCCCAACATCGCCGAACACTACATTTTATTTATTAACCCCTAATCTGCCCCCCCCAACGTCGCTGCAACTATATTAAATTTATTAACCCCTAATCGGCCGCCGCCAATGTCGCCACAACTATAATAAATATAATTTAAATACAACTAAATAAATTTACTATAATTAACTAAATTATTCCTATTTAAAACTAAATACTTACCTGTAAAATAAACCCTAAGATAGCTACAATATAACTAATAGTTACATTGTAGAAATCTTAGGATTTATTATTTTACAGGCAACTTTGTATTTATTTTAACTAGGTACAATAGTTATTAAATAGTTATTAACTATTTAATAACTACCTAGTTAAAATAAGTACAGATTTACCTGTAAAATAAACCCGAACCTAAATTACAATTACACCTAACACTACACTATAATTAAATTAATTACCTAAACTAACTACAATTAATTACAATTAAATTAAATAAACTAAATTCCGAAAAAAACCCCCACTAAATTACAGAAAATAAAAAAGAAATTACAATTTTTAAAACTAATTACACCTAATCTAATCCCCCTAATAAAATAAAAAAGCCCCCCAAAATAAAAAAAATTCCCTATCCTATACTAAATTACAAATAGCCCTTAAAAGGACTTTTTGCGGGGCATTGCCCCAAAGTAATCAGCTCTTTTACCTGTAAAGAAAATACAATAACCCCCCAACATTAAAACCCACCACCCACACACCCAACCCTACTCTAAAACCCACCAATCCCCCCTTTATAAAACCTAACACTACCCCCTTGAAGATCACCCTACCTTGAGACGTCTTCACCCAGCCAGGCACAAGTGGACCTCCAGAGGGGCAGAAGTCTTCATCCGATCCGGCCAGAAGAGGACATCCAGACCGGCAGAAGTCTTCATCCAGGCGGCATCTTCTATCTTCTTGCAATGAGCCAATATAATTGAAGTTCAATCCTATTGGCTGATCCAATCAGCCAATAGGATTGAGCTTGCATTCTATTGGCTGTTCCAATCAGCCAATAGAATGCAAGCTCAATTCTATTGGCTGATTGCATCAGCCGATAGGATTTTTCCTACCTTAATTCCGATTGTCTGATAGGATTCTATCAGCCAATCGGAATTGAAGGGACACCATCTTGGATGACATCACTTAAAGGAACCTTCATTCTTCAGTCGCCGTCGGATGGAAGAGTATGCTCCGCGTCGGATGTCTTCAAGATGGACCCGCTCCGCTCTGGATGGAAGAAGATAGAAGATGCCGCCTGGATGAAGACTTCTGCCAGTCTGGATGTCCTCTTCTGGCCGGATCGGATGAAGACTTCTGCCCCTCTGGAGGTCCACTTGTACCTGGCTGGGTGAAGACGTCTCAAGGTAGGGTGATCTTCAAGGGGGTAGTGTTAGGTTTTATTAAGGGGGGATTGGGTGGGTTTTAGAGTAGGGTTGGGAGTGTGGGTGGTGGGTTTTAATGTGGGGGGTATTGTATTTTTTTTTACAAATAAAAGAGCTGATTACTTTGGAGCAATGCACAACAAAAAGGCCCTTTTAAGGACTATTTGTAATTTAGTATAAGGTAGGGAATTTTATTATTTTGGGGGGCTTTTTTATTTTATTAGGGGGATTAGAGTAGGTGTAATTAGCTTAAAAAAATTGTAATTATTTTTTTATTTTCTGTAATTTAGTGGGGTTTTTTTGTACTTTAGTTTATTTTATTTAATTGTAGTTAATTGTAGTTAGTTTATGTAATTAATTTAATGATAGTGTAGTGTTAGGTGTAATTGTAATTTAGGTTAGGATTTATTTTACAGTTAAATGTGTACTTATTTTAACTAGGCAGCTATTAAATAGTTAATAACTATTTAATAACTATTGTACCTAGTTAAAATAAATACAAAGTTGCCTGTAAAATAAATATAAATCCTAAGATAGCTACAATGTAACTATTAGTTATATTGTAGCTATCTTAGGGTTTATTTTATCAGTAAGTATTTAGTTTTAAAAAGGATTAATAGATTTAATTTTAGTAATTTTATTTTGTTTTATTTAAATTATATTTAAGTTAGGGGGGTTAGACTTAGGGTTAGACTTAGGTTTAGTGGTTAATAAATTTAATATAGTAGCGGTGACGTTGGGGGCGGCACATTAGGGGTTAATAAATGTAGATAGGTGTTGGCGATGTTAGGGACGGCAGATTAGGGGTTAATAAAATGTAACTAGTGTTTACGAGGCGGGAGTGCGGAGGTTTAGGGGTTAATATATTTATTACAGTGGCGGCGATGTCCGGTTGGCAGATTAGGGGTTAAAAATGTTATTTAAGTGTTTGCGATGTGGGGGGGTCTCTGTTTAGGGGTTAATAGGTAGTTTATGGGTGTTAGTGTACTTTGTAGCACTTTAGTTAGGAGTTTTATGTTACGGCGTTAGCCCATAAAACTCTTAACTACTGACTTTTAAATGTGGTAGGAGTCTGGACAGGAGAGGGTCTACCGCTCACTTTTTCAAGCAATCATAATACCGGCATTGGGAAAATCCCATTAAAAAGATAGGATATGCAATTGACGTAAGGGGATTTGCGGTATGCGAAAATCGCGGAAAAAAGGTCAGCGGTACACCTGTACCTCCCAGACTCATAATAACAACGGCCATTATAAAGCAGCGTTGGGACCCCTCAACGCTGCTTTTTAAGGCTAATGCAAGACTCATAATCTAGGCTCTAGTTTTTAATTATTAAGAGATACCTGGCAGGGGTGTCCTAAATCTCCCTTACTATTTAACCTGTAGAGCCTTTGGCAATTTATTTAAGGCAATATATTACAGGAATTAAATGGAAGGAAATTAGATATACTGTATATGAAGATGATTGATTAATTTTCACAGATAATCTTTCTGTTATATTTTAAAAGTTTTAGATTTTAAATCTTTTTCAGGTTTTTCTATAAATTAAAGAAAAACTGATATAATGTGGCTCGCCAAAACTATTAATTCCCCAGTGACTCCTTTTAAAGATGTACAAGAGGCAATAGATTATTTGGGTTTTGCATTTTCAAGACACCCACAGGGGTGGTATAAACTAAACATCTCTCCCTTAATACAATCTTTACAGAAAGATTTGGAATATTGGATGGCTCTTTCTATATCACTTGTGGGAAGAATACATCTATTTCAAATTATTTGCTTTCCCAAATGTTTATGTCTTTTAGGCTATTATTACTTAGAAAATAGATTGTTTTAATTAACTCTTATATTTCTCAATTTATTTGGTGAAGACAAAGACCTAGAATATCTATCACTAGATTAATAACTAATAAAAAGTTCTGTAGAATGGCCCCTTCAGGCCTGAAAAAATATAATCATGCTGCCGTAGTGAAATATACTTTTGATTGTTTTTTGACATTGTATAATGTTCTTTGTTAGATTGCGAGAAATATTTGGTAGCCCCGTATTTATTGAAAGCATTGTCACATATGGCTTTTAAGAGACTTTCTAAGGGCTCCATGTACTAAATAACGGGTGGACAGCTTCTCAACTCGGGAAGCTGTCTACCCGCCTTCGCTACACACGGGCAGCGGATCTGTTGATACGCCACCTAAGAGGTGGCGTAAGGTGTAGTAATCAGCGGACTAATGACCGCTGCTTCTTACATTGCGGGAAGCAGGCTCGCATATGCGAACCTGCCCCGCAAAGGCTCTGCAGCGGCTTTCGCTGCTTCGTACATGGAGCCCTAAGATTATAAAAAAAATTGTGCTGAGAGCTTGGCGTACATTTTGTTAAATAATTAAGATTAATTTTGGTGTATCATCCTATTTAACTATTAAGGGGAATCCAGATTTTATTGAAGGATATTAATCCCAACAATTTGAAAAATGGGAACAACTTGGTGTGTGTTTTATTACTCAGATTCTTGATATTGAAAATCACTCTGTGAAAACATTTGAGATATGTAAAACATAATTTGGTATTCCTAACCAAATTACTGATCTCATATCTTCAGCTTAAAGGGACAGTCTAGTCAAAAATAAACATTCATGATTCAGATAGGGCATCTGATTTTAAACAACTTGCCAATTTACTTTTATCATCAAATGTGCTTTGTTCTCTTGTTATTCTTAGTTGAAAGCTAAACCTAGGTAGGCTCATATGATAATTTCTAAGCCCTTGAAGGCCGCCTCTTATCACATGCTTTTTTATTTGCTTTTCACAACAGGGGAGTGCTAGTTCATGTGAGCCATATAGATAACATTGTGTTCATGCCCGTGGCTTGTGGCAGACACAGCACTAATTGGCTAAAATGAAAGTCAATAGGTAATAAATAAAATGTCATGTGATCAGGGAGCTGTCAGAAGATGCTTAGATACAAGGTAATCACAGAGGTAAAAAAGTATATTAATATAACAGTGTTGGTTATGCAAAACTGGGGAACGGGTAATAAAGGGATTATCTATCTTAGAAAACAATAACAATTCTGGTGTAGACTGTCCCTTTAAACATTATGCCAATACATTACATAAAACAGACAACATTGATTGTTTAGGAAGGTCTTTTGATGGGGTCAATCACAAGTATATACAGGCTGGTGTTAAAACCTCAAGAAAATAGTTAACATGAATTTTGTCTATCTAAAACAGAGAGGGGACATCATACTCAAATATCATCAAATATGA
The DNA here is from genome assembly GCF_027579735.1 of Bombina bombina. Classification (NCBI taxonomy): domain Eukaryota; kingdom Metazoa; phylum Chordata; class Amphibia; order Anura; family Bombinatoridae; genus Bombina; species Bombina bombina. The sequence goes on from NC_069502.1 coordinate 182,635,942, forward strand.
TTTTGAAATCAATTAGCAAAACACATATGGCAATGATTGCTGAAAACTGCAGAGAGCAACATTTGAACCTTTTATACACTGTGGTAGATTTATTAAGCAGCGGATGCTGAATTCTAACCCCATAGTTTCCGGCTCGCCGGAAACAGAAGTTAAGAAGCAGCGGTCATAAGACTGCTCCTCCTGAACTTCTCCGCTACCTCTGAGGCAGCAGACTGCAATCATCCCGATAAGATACGATCAGGATGATTGACACCCCATGCTAGTGGCCAATTGGCTGCGAATGTGCAGGGGGCAGCATTTCACAAGCATTTCACTAGAAATGCTTGTGCAATGTTAAATGCTGACAGCGTATGCTGTCGGCATTTAGCTATGTCGGACGGACATGATCCGCTACAATGGATCATGTCCGTCCGACATTTACTAAATCTAACCCCAAGTGTTTACTACCCCTCATTTCTTATTTTGCTAAGGATACAGATAAAAACAGTTGTATAAAATGTATATTCAACCGGGCAGATACAGTACATTGCTTCTGGAGGTGTCCTGTTAAACAAAGATTCTAGGACAAATTAGTTTTTGGATATCTAGAATTAAGAAAGCTTACGTTAAATTTGCCTTTTCACATGTGTTTTTTTCTTACCAATTATGATGAATTCAGTATAGATACTATTTTACATAATACAGCCATTCTTCTCTTTAGAAGATTATTCTACAACAATCCCTTAAAGAAACTAGATTTTCGGAATTTTAAAACATAATTTGTAATAAAATTCTTTTGGAACATGATGAAATACAATCAGATGCTGAATCTAATATTAAGAGATGTTTTTATGAAATGGTCTACCTATATAAAATCATTAGACATTACTTCCCAAAAGTATATTATTTTTCCATTTAGATCTTCCACTTATATTTTAAAAGCTTATCTAGGGGGAAGATGGCTGTATGATGGATCTGGACAAGGAAGTTAAAAGGTTTTGTGCCTAAGGGCAAGATTCTTTTCCCTTTTTTCTTCTTTTTTTAAAATTATTATAAATTTATGGGAAAATCTGTGAAGCTGGAAAAGCTAATCTTGCTTGATGATTGACACCCCTAGCTAGTGGCCGATTGGCTGCAAATAAGCAGAGGTGGCATTGCACAATGATAAATGCCGACAGAGTATGCTGTCGGCATTTAGCGATGTCAGACGGACATGATCTTCTACAGCGGATTATGTCCGTCCGACATATGATAAATCTACCCCTATGATTTTTAGCATCTCCTATATGTTTCTTCTAGTTTTATATGTGATTTCATCATTTGACAAGGTTTTATTTTGGATGTTTATATATGTATATGTGATATTTCTTCCTTTTTTCCCCTGCTCGGAATAATGGAAACAAATGATGTTTACCTCCATAAAAATATAAAAATTAAAAAAAAAAAAGATACACAAAAGAAGAGGAGGACTCTGATTCCACTGAACTCCTGATTTCCGCAGGCTACCTAGATGGGTCACTCCTTAGGGATGTCCCTGATGAGCTTAAGGCCTGTAAAGTATTCCCTTCTGCCCCTTGCAAGCCCCTGTGTTTTACTAGTAAAGGTATAACAGCCAGCAGTTCTGTCATTGCAGTGTGGATAAATTGCTTCAAATTAGGGGACAGGTCAGAAGAGCTAGCATAGTGTGTTGTAAATCCCTGAGCACCATGCTGCAAATGCATCACTACATGACCCTGTCTAGCAATAGACAGTGCATAAGTGGCATAACTGAGTGGGGGAGAAACACAACAAATCCTTACAAAGATAGGATTGTTAGGAAGGGGTTACATTATTGGTAGATCACTCTTACAAAGTGTCAGAATGATGGCTTGAGACCTGAGCTGCAGCAGTTTACTCCATAGCATTTATTATATAGTAAGATAGGCAAGTATCTAAAGATAGAGAGCATTTATTATACAGTAAGGATAGGCAAGTATCTAAAGATAGATAGCATTTATTATACAGTAAGGATAGGCAAGTATCTAAAGGTAGATAGCATTTATTATACAGTAAGGATAGGCAAGTATCTAAAGATAGATAGCATTTATTATACAGTAAGGATAGGCAAGTATCTAAAGGTAGATAGCATTTATTATATAGTAAGGATAGGCAAGTATCTAAAGATAGATAGCATTTATTATACAGTAAGGATAGGCAAGTATCTAAAGATAGATAGCATTTATTATATAGTAAGGATAGGCAAGTATCTAAAGATAGATAGCATTTATTATACAGTAAGGATAGGCAAGTATCTAAAGGTAGATAGCATTTATTATACAGTAAGGATAGGCAAGTATCTAAAGGTAGATAGCATTTATTATATAGTAAGATAGGCAAGTATCTAAAGGTAGATAGCATTTATTATACAGTAAGGATAGGCAAGTATCTAAAGGTAGATAGCATTTATTATACAGTAAGGATAGGCAAGTATCTAAAGATAGATAGCATTTATTATACAGTAAGATAGGCAAGTATCTAAAGGTAGATAGCATTTATTATACAGTAAGGATAGGCAAGTATCTAAAGGTAGATAGCATTTATTATACAGTAAGGATAGGCAAGTATCTAAAGATAGATAGCATTTATTATACAGTAAGGATAGGCAAGTATCTAAAGGTAGATAGCATTTATTATACAGTAAGGATAGGCAAGTATCTAAAGGTAGATAGCATTTATTATATAGTAAGATAGGCAAGTATCTAAAGGTAGATAGCATTTATTATATAGTAAGGATAGGCAAGTATCTAAAGGTAGATAGCATTTATTATACAGTAAGGATAGGCAAGTATCTAAAGATAGATAGCATTTATTATATAGTAAGATAGGCAAGTATCTAAAGGTAGATAGCATTTATTATATAGTAAGGATAGGCAAGTATCTAAAGGTAGATAGCATTTATTATACAGTAAGGATAGGCAAGTATCTAAAGATAGATAGCATTTATTATATAGTAAGATAGGCAAGTATCTAAAGGTAGATAGCATTTATTATACAGTAAGGATAGGCAAGTATCTAAAGGTAGATAGCATTTATTATACAGTAAGGATAGGCAAGTATCTAAAGGTAGATAGCATTTATTATACAGTAAGGATAGGCAAGTATCTAAAGGTAGATAGCATTTATTATACAGTAAGGATAGGCAAGTATCTAAAGGTAGATAGCATCACAGAAATACCTTGGGCTTGATTACAAAGGGTACACTATTTAGCACTTTTGCTCGCACGCAAACACAGACAGAAGTAAACTTTTAATGCGCATGGGTTAGCTTGCGTATTACAAGTTGTAAGCAATTGGTTTGCGCAAGAGCGAAACCCGACACTTGCTAACTTGTGATTCAGATATAATATACCATTTTTTTTTTAAATTCCAATTTACTTTTATTATCAAATTTGCTTCATTTCTATAATCGTCTGTGTTGAAGAGATACCTAGGTAGGCATCTGGAGCACTACATGGCAGAAAATATTGCTGTAATCTAGTGCTCTTGCAAATGGATAACATTCTTGCAAAACTGCTGCCATATAGTGCTCCAGAAATGGGCAGACTCCTAAGCATGCGTCCCTGCTTTCAACAAAAGATACAAAGAAAACATAGAAAAGTTGATAATAGAAGTAAATTAGAAAGTTGTTCAAAGTTGCAGGCCCTATCTGAATCATGAAATAGTTTTTTTTTTAGTCTTCATATCCCTTTAACTTCTCCCCATAAACTTTAATGGAGCTCGCTGTTGAAATAAAAAAACACTTATCGCTTGCGCACTAGCCCAACACCGCATTAGACCAAGTGCGCTCAACCTAAAGATAGTTAAGTATATTTTACATTTCAGTGTTCTTCACATAGAAGAAAATGTTCTTTTTCATTTTAAATATAGTCTATGGGGCCGAATTATCATTGTGCGAGCGGACATGATCCGATAAAATGCCGACAGCATACACTGTTGGCATTTATCATTGCACCAGCAGTTCTTGAGAACTACTGGTGCAATGCCGCCCCCTGCAGATTCAGGGCCAATCGGCCGCTAACAGGGGGTGTCAATCAATCCGATCGTATTTGATCGGGTTGATTTCTGGCGATGTATGTCCACCGCCTCAGAGCAGGCGGACAGGTTATGGAGCAGCAGTCTTATGGGGCATCAAGCTCCACATGGAGCTTGATAAATATGCCTCTATATATGAGTGTGACAGTTATTTTTAATGAATTTATGTTGTGTTTGGTGCAGATTTATTTTTAGCCCTAAGCACGTGAGGTGTTCAGTCGGGCTAACCCAAAAAGTGCAAGTTTAGGTTGTGCTCTGCGGTAATTCATGCGCAAGTTAGTGTAGGTTGCAATATTGCAATATTGTGCACGCGTTAATGTTAGCACACCACTTACCACTAACCTAGCCTATCATAAGAGGCACATAATGGGTTAAACCTCTAAGGGTTTAAAAGTATTTTAAATAGTTAAAAATGACAAGTTCATAAAGTAAAGGGTTAAAAATACATAAAGCTAACCAAGATATGGAAATAATGGGTGCTTACCACTATTACTATCCAGCAGAAATGTAACTGCATGTCAGCAAGATGGCCACTGGTCAGTGAAGAGACGGAGAATGAAGGTACAAAATTTTCCATACCACAAGTAAACCCCTGAGGTCACCAATACAGAATTAGACCCAAAAGTAAAATTTAATCTCAATTGCGCATGCGCAATCACCTTTTACACAACAGTCCTTTCTGCGCTTGAAGAGCTGTAGTTAACAGTTTTCTGCAACATAAAAGTTTCGCTGGTTTTAGGCTACCGCCGGTATTTGGAGTCAGTCAAAAAAGGGTCTAACGCTCACTTTTCAGCCGCGACTTTTCCATACCGCAGATCCCCTTACGTAAATTGCGTATCCTATCTTTTCAATGGGATCTTTCTAACTCCGGTATTTAGAGTCATGGCTGAAGTGAGCGTTAGAATTCTAATGACAAAACTCCAGCCGCAGAAAAAAACAGGAGTTAAGAGCTTTTTGGGCTAACGCCGGTTCATAAAGCTCTTAACTACTGTACTCTAAAGTACACTAACACCCATAAACTACCTATGTACCCCTAAACCGAGGTCCCCCCACATCGCCGCCACTCGATTAAATTTTTTTAACCCCAAATCTGCCGACCGCCACCTACGTTATACTTATGTACCCCTAATCTGCTGCCCCTAACAACGCCGACCCCTGTATTATATTTATTAACCCCTAACCTGCCCACCACAACGTCGCCGCCAGCTACCTACAATAAATAACCCCTAATCTGCCGACCGCAAAGCGCCGCCACCTAAATTATAGCTATGTACCCTTAATCTGCTGCCCCTAACACCGCCGACCCCTATATTATATTTATTAACCCCTAATCTGCCCCCCTCAACGTCGCCTCCCCCTGCCTACACTTATTAACCCCTAATCTGCCGAGCGGACCGCACCGCTACTATAATAAAGTTATTAACCCCTAATCCGCCTCACTAACCCTATAATAAATAGTATTAACCCCTAATCTGCCCTCCCTAACATCGCCGACACCTAACTTCAATTATTAACCCCTAATCTGCTGACCGGAGCTCACCGCTATTCTAATAAATGTATTAACCCCTAAAGCTAAGTCTAACCCTAACACTAACATCCCCCTAAATTAAATATAATTTTAATCTAACGAAATTAATTAACTCTTATTAAATAAATTATTCCGATTAAAAGCTAAATACTTACCTGTAAAATAAACCCTAATATAGCTACAATATAAATTATAATTACATTGTAGCTATTTTAGGATTAATATTTATTTTACAGGCAACTTTGTAATTATTTTAACCAGGTACAATAGCTATTAAATAGTTAAGAACTATTTAATAGTTACCTTATTAAAATAATTACAAAATTACCTGTAAAATAAATCCTAACCTAAGTTACAATTACACCTAACACTATACTATCATTAAATTAATTAAATAAAATACCTACAATTACCTACCATTAAACCTAACACTACACTATCAATACATTAATTAAATACAATATCTACAAATAACTACAATGAAATAAACTAACTAAAGTACAAAAAATAAAAAAGAACTAAGTTACAAAAAATAAAAAAATATTTACATTCTAAATTACTAAAGTTAAAAGCTCTTTTACCTTACCAGCCCTGAACAGGGCCCTTTGCGGGGCATGCCCCAAGAAGTTCCGCTCTTTTGCCTGTAAAAAAAAACATACAATACCCCCCCCCAACATTACAACCCACCACCGACATACCCGTAATCTAACCAAACCCCCCTTAAATAAACCTAACACTAAGCCCCTGAAGATCATCCTACCTTGTCTTCACCTCACCAGGTATCACCGATCCGTCCTGGCTCCAAAATCTTCATCCAACCCAAGCGGGGGCTGGCGATCCATCATCTGGTGGCTGAAGAGGTCCAGAAGAGGCTCCAAGTCTTCATCCTATCCGGGAAGAAGAGGCGATCCGGACCGGCAACCATCTTGATCCAAGCGGCATCTTCTATCTTCATCCGATGACGACCGGCTCCATCCTGAAGACCTCCACCGCGGACCCATCTTCATCCAGCGACGTCCAACTGAAGAATGACGGTTCCTTTAAGGGACGTCATCCAAGATGGCGTCCCTCGAATTCCGATTGGCTGATAGGATTCTATCAGCCAATCAACAATTAAGGTAGGAATATTCTGATTGGCTGATGGAATCAAGTTGAATCCGATTGGCTGATCCAATCAGCCAATCAGATTGAGCTTGCATTCTATTGGCTGTTCCGATCATCCAATAGAATGCGAGCTCATTCTGATTGGCTGATTGGATCAGCCAATCGGATTGAACTTGATTCTGATTGGCTGATTCCATCAGCCAATCAGAATATTCCTACCTTAATTCCGATTGGCTGATAGAATCCTATCAGCCAATCGGAATTCGAGGGACGCCATCTTGGATGACGTCATTTAAAGGAACCGTCATTCGTCGTTCAGTCGTCGGCCAGGATGGATGTTCCGCGTCGGAGGTCTTCAGGATGCTGCCGCTCCGCTCCAGATGGATGTCGATAGAAGATGCCGCCTGGATGAAGACTTCAATCGGATGGAAGACCTCTTCTGCCCCGCTTGGATGAAGACTTCAATCGGATGGAAGACCTCTTCTGCCCCGCTTGGATGAAGACTTCTACCGGATCATGGAAATCTTCAGCCCCCCGCTTGGGCTTGGATCAGGACATCGGAGGAGCTCTTCTGGACCGATCGGTGAACCTGGTATGGTGAAGACAAGGTAGGAAGATCTTCAGGGGCTTAGTGTTAGGTTTATTTAAGGGGGGTTTGGGTTAGATTAGTGGTATGTGGGTGGTGGGTTGTAATGTTGGGGGGGGGGGGATTGTATATTTTTTTTTACAGGCAAAAGAGCTGAACTTCTTGGGGCATGCCCCGCAAAGGGCCCTGTTCAGGGATGGTAAGGTAAAAGAGCTTTGAACTTTAGTAATTTAGAATAGGGTAGGGCATTTTTTTTATTTTGGGGGTCTTTGTTATTTTATTAGGGGGCTTAGAGTAGGTGTAATTAGTTTAAAATTGTTGTAAGGTTTTTCTTATGTTTGTAAATATTTTTTTATTTTTTGTAACTTAGTTCTTTTTTATTTTTTGTACTTTAGTTAGTTTATTTAATTGTAGTTATTTGTAGATATTGTATTTAATTAATGTATTGATAGTGTAGTGTTAGGTTTAATTGTAGGTAATTGTAGATATTTTATTTAATTAATTTAATGATAGTCTAGTGTTAGGTTTAATTGTAACTTAGGTTAGGATTTATTTTACAGGTAATTTTGTTATTATTTTAACTAGGTAACTATTAAATAGTTCTTAACTATTTAATAGCTATTGTACCTGGTTAAAATAAATACAAAGTTACCTGTAAAATAAATATTAATCCTAAAATAGCTACAATATAATTATAATTTATATTGTAGCTATATTAGGGTTTATTTTACAGGTAAGTATTTAGCTTTAAATAGGAATAATTTATTTAATAAGAGTTAATTTATTTTGTTAGATTTAAATTATATTTAATTTAGGGGGGTGTTAGTGTTAGGGTTAGACTTAGATTTAGGGGTTTAAAAATTTATTAGAATAGCGGTGAGCTCCGGTCGGCAGATTAGGGGTTAATGTTTGAAGTTAGGTGTCGGCGATGTTAGGGAGGGCAGATTAGGGGTTAATACTATTTATTATAGGGTTAGTGAGGCGGATTAGGGGTTAATAACTTTATTATAATAGCGGTGCGGTCCGCTCGGCAGATTAGGGGTTAATAAGTGTAGGTAGGTAGCGGCGACGTTGTGGGGGGCAGATTAGGGGTTCATAAATATAATATAGGGGTCGGCGATGTTAGGGCAGCAGATTAGGGGTACATAGGGATAATGTAAGTAGCGGCGGTGTACGGAGCGGCAGATTAGGGGTTAATAATAAAATGCAGGGGTCAGCGATAGCGGCGGTGGCAGAATAGGGGTTAATAAGTGTAAGGTTAGGGGTATTTAGACTCAGGGTTCATGTTAGAGTGTTAGGTGCAGACGTAGGAAGTGTTTCCCCATAGCAAACAATGGGGCTGCGTTAGGAGCTGAACGCAGCATTTTGCAGGTGTTAGGTTTTATTTCAGCTCAAACAGCCCCATTGTTTTCTATGGGGGAATCGTGCACAAGCACGTTTTTGAGGCTGGCCGCGTCCGTAAGCAACTCTGGTATCGAAAGTTGCAGTTGCGTTAAATATGCCTCTACGCTCCCTTTTTGGAGCCTAACGCAGCCATTCTGTGGACTCTCAATACCAGAGTTATTTTAGAGGTGCAGCCAGAAAAAAGCCGGCGTTAGAGCTACGCGGGTCGTTACCGACAAAACTCTAAATCTAGCCGTTAAAAAATACACTAGAAAGTACAGTTACACTCACATTAACACTGTCTAGTAAAAAATATTTTAAACATATATTGCACACAAAAGTTATAAGGGCTCAAAGATTGGAGTTCTCGGATGTTAGAAAAAAAAAAAAAAGCAGACGCATGGATTTTACATTGAAATACATACACATACATAGAGAAACATGCATTTATATGTATAGAGATATGTTTAACTATGGAGATAATGAAAATATTTCACATTACAATCTTATGCACTTTAAACAATATCTCAGAGGGATTTTCAAAGAAAATTGTTTCAATTACAAATGTTTATGCATTCTCATGTTTATTTCTTATCACCAAGATTACAAGTTATGCGCTAAACCGGGTGCGTAAATAACGCAAAAAAAAATAGTGGTATCGCACTCTCCATGGCGCTTTCATTACAACTTACTGAAAAACATTCTTTTGTTGTGCAATATAGTGCGATAAGCTCCATACCGCACAAAACCCATAGACATCAATGTAGAGAAAACTAATCAATCCCCATTGATGTCTATGGGAAAAGAAAGTTATGTAAAAACCTAATACCCTAACATAAACCCCTAGTCTAAATACCCCTAATCCGCAACCCCAGACGTCGCTGAAACTAATTAAAGTAATTAACCCCTAAACCACCACCCCTGACATTGCCGACACTAAATAAACATATTAACCCCTAAACCACCGACCCCCCATATAGTCAACACTAAAATAAAGTATTAAAGGGACAGTCTAGTATTAATTAAACTTTCATTATTCAGATAGGACTTTTAATTTTAATCAACTTTCCAATTTACTTTTATTATCAAATTTGCTTTTTTCTCTTGGTATTCTTAGTTTAAACTAAACATAGGTAGGCTCATATGCTAATTTCTATGCCTTTGAGGGCTGCCTATTATCACATGCTTTTTAAATCTCTTTTCAACACAAAGAGACAGAAAGTACACATGGGCCATATAGATAACACTGTGTTCAGGCACAGGGGGTTATTTAAGATCTAGCACAAAACAATGCTAAATGCAAGACAATAGATAATAAACAGTCACAGTCATGTGATCAGGGGGCTGGAAGAAGGTTCCTAGATACAAGGTAATCACAGAGGTAAAAAGTATATTAATATAACTGTGTTGGTTATGCAAAACTGGGGAATGGGTAATAAAGGGATTATCTATCTTTTAAAACAATAGCAATTCAATGGTAGACTGTCCCTTTAACCCCTAAACCGCCTCCCACCCACATCGCTACTACTAAACTAAAACTATTAACCCCTAAACCGCCGACCCCCAACATCACAAAACACTAAATTAAACTATTAACCCCTAAACCTAAAACCCCTCTAACTTTAACCCCTTAACGACACGAGTCGTACAGGGTACGTGGCACACAACCTGGTCTTTAAAGACCAGCGACGTATCCTGTACGACTTTGGGGATCCTGATCGCTTCCAGCCGCTTTACGGTTATTGCAGTGATACCTCGATATCAAGGCATCCTGCAATAACCTTTTTCCCCCATCCGATGCAGAGAGAGCCACTCTGTGGCCCTCTCTGCACCGGCATCGATGGCCGCAATCGTTGGTGGGTGGGAGCTGACCGTGGGAGGCGGGTGGGCGGCCATCGATGAAAAACTGAAGAGAGAGGGGGCGGGATCGGGGGCGGGATAGTCGGGAGCGCGCACGGTAGCGCGCGCGTGCATGGGTGGTGGCGGGCGGGCGCGTGCACGGGGAGGGATCGGGTGGGAACTTCTACACTACAGCAAATACATGCTATATGAGTGGCAGTAAGGGGGGATAAAATCCCCAACAAAAGTAAATCTAAGGGATCTGGGAGCTGGTGGGGGATTGGTCTGTGGGGGGGGGGGGGAAGCTACACTACAGAAAAAAATAAAAAAAATAAAAATAAATAAAAAAAAACACATTTGTATTTGCAAACAGGGTACTGGCAGACAGCTGCCAGTACCCAAGATGGCTCCCAGTAAGGTAGAGGTGAAGGGTTAGAGAGCTGTTTGGGGGGGATCAGGGAGGTTGGGGGCTAAGGGGGGGGTCCTACACAGCTGCATATGTAAATATGCTATACAATTTTTTTTTTAAATTTAAAATTTACCTTTTATTTTAGTACTGGCAGACTTTCTGCCAGTACTTAAGATGGTGGGGACAATTGTGGGGTGGGGGAGGGAAGGGTGCTGTTTGGGAGGGATCAGGGGGTCTGATGTGTCAGGTGGGAGGCTGATCTCTACACTAAAGCTAAAATTAACCCTGCAAGCTCCCTACAAGCTCCCTAATTAACCCCTTAACTGCTAGCCATAATACACGTGTGATGCGCAGCAGCATTTAGCGGCCTTATAATTACCAAAAAGCAACGCCACAGCCATATATGTCTGCTATTTCTGAACAAAGGGGATCCCAGAGAAGCATTTACAATCATTTATGCCATACTTTGAAAAGTTGTTTGTAAATAATTTCAGTGAGAAACCTAAAATTGTGAAAAATTTTACGTTTTTTTTTTTATTTGATCGCATTTAGCGGTGAAATGGTAGCATGAAATATACCAAGATGGGCCTAGATCAATACTTGGGGTTGTCTACTACACTACACTAAAGCTAAAATTAACCCTAGACGCTCCCTACATGCTCCCTAATTAACCCCTTCACTGCTGGGCATAATACACGTGTGATGCGCAGTGGCATTTAGCGGCCTTCTAATTACCAAAAAGCAACGCCAAAGTCATATATGTCTGCTATTTCTGAACAAAGGGGATCCCAGAGAAGCATTTACAACCATTTATGCCATAATTGCACAAGTTGTTTGTAAATAATTTCAGTGAGAAACCTAAAGTTTGTGAAAATATTTGGGAAAAAGTGAACAATTTTTTTTATTTGATTGCATTTGGTGGTGAAATGGTGGCATGAAATATACCAAAATGGGCCTAGATCAATACTTTGGGATGTCTTCTAAAAAAAAAAATATACATGCCAAGGGTTAATCAGGGATTCCTGAAAGATATCAGTGTTCCAATGTAACTAGCGCTAATTTTGAAAAAAAGTGGTTTGGAAATAGCAAAGTGCTACTTGTATTTATGGCCCTATAACTTGCAAAAAAAGCAAAGAACATGTAAACATTGGGTATTTCTAAACTCAGGACAAAATTTAGAAACTATTTAGCATGGGTGTTTTTTGGTGATTGTAGATGTGTAACAGATTGTGGGGGTCAAAGTTAGAAAAAGTGTGTTTTTTTCCATTTTTTCCTAATATTTTATAATTTTTTTAAAGTAATTGATAAGATATGATGAAAATAATGGTATCTTTAGAAAGTCCATTTAATGGCGAGAAAAACGGTATATAATATGTATGTGTACAGTAAATGAGTAAGAGGAAAATTACAGCTAAACACAAACACCGCAGAAATTTAAAAATAGCCCTGGTCCTTCAGGGAAAGAAATTGAAAAATGGCCTTGGTCCTTAAGGGGTTAAATTAAAACAACAATATAACTACCTTAAAATAAATAAGAACTTACCTGTGAAATTAAAAAACCTAAAATTAAACTATAAATTAACTTAACATTACTATTTAAAAAAATTAAATAAACTAAAAATAAAAAACTTAAATTACAATATTAAAAATCCTAACACTAAGAAAAAAAAACCTAACATTACAAAAAACACTAAATTGCGAAAATTACAAATAATCTAACATTACAAAAATCAAAAAACACTAAAATTACAAAAATTAAAAAACACTAACGCCTAGATTTGGAGTTTTGCGTTAGCCGTCAAAACCAGCGTTAGAGGCTCCTAACGCTGGTTTTGGGCTACCGCTGGTATTTGGAGTCAGTCAGGAAAGGGTCTAAAGCTCACTTTCCAGCCGCGACTTTTCCATACCGCAGATCCCCCTACGCCAATTGCGTATCCTATCTTTTCAATGGGATCTTTCTAACGCCGGTATTTAGAGTCTTGGCTGAAGTGAGCGTTAGAAATCTAACGACAAAACTCCAGCCGCAGAAAAAAGTCAGTTGTTAAGAGCTTTCTGGGCTAACGCCGGTTCATAAAGCTCTTAACTACTGTGCTCTAAAGTACACTAACACCCATAAACTACCTATGCACCCCTAAACCGAGGCCCCCCCACATCGCCGCCACTCTATTAAATTATTTTAACCCCTAATCTGCCGACCGCACACCGCCGCCACCTACGTTATACTTATGTACCCCTAATCTGCTGCCCCTAACACCGCCGACCCCTATATTATATTTATTAACCCCTAATCTGCCCCCCACAACGTCGCCGCCAGCTACCTACAATAATTAACCCGTAATCTGCCGACCGCACCTCACCGCTACTATAATAAAGTTATTAACCCCTAATCCGCCTCACTCCCGCCTCAATAACCCTATAATAAATAGTATTAACCCCTAATCTGCCCTCCCTAACATCGCCGACACCTAACTTCAATTATTAACCCCTAATCTGCCGACCGGATCTCGCCGCTACTCTAATAAATGGATTAACCCCTAAAGCTAAGTCTAACCCTAACACTAACACCCCCCTAAGTTAAATATAATTTAAATCTAACAAAATAAATTAACTCTTATTAAATAAATTATTCCTATTTAAAGCTAAATACTTACCTGTAAAATAAACCCTAATATAGCTACAATATAAATTATAATTATATTGTAGCTATTTTAGGATTAATATTTATTTTACAGGCAACTTTGTATTTATTTTAACCAGGTACAATAGCTATTAAATAGTTAAGAACTATTTAATAGCTAAAATAGTTAAAATAATAAAAAAAATACCTGTAAAATAAATCCTAACCTAAGTTACAATTAAACCTAACACTACACTATCAATAAATTAATTAAATACAATACCTACAAATAACTACAATTAAATAAACTAACTAAAGTACAAAAAATAAAAAAGAACTAAGTTACAAAAAATAGAAAAATATTTACAAACATTAGAAAAATATTACAACAATTTTAAACTAATTACACCTACTCTAAGCCTCCTAATAAAATAACAAAGACCCCCAAAATAAAAAAATGTCCTACCCTATTCTAAATTAAAAAAGTTCAAAGCTCTTTTACCTTACCAGCCCTGAAAAGGGCCATTTGCGGGGCATGCCCCAAATAATTCAGTTTTTTTGCCTGTAAAAAAAAACATACAATACCCCCCCCAACATTACAACCCACCACCCACATACCCCTAATCTAACAAAACCCCGCTTAAATAAACCTAACACTAAGCCCCTGAAGATCTTCCTACCTTATCTTCACCATGTCAGGTTCACCGATCCGTCCTCTTGATCCAAGCCTCCAAAGTCTTCATCCAAGCCAAAGCGGGGGCTGGCGATCCATAATCCGGCTGAAGTCTTCTATCAAGCGGTGGCTGAAGAGGTCCAGAAGAGGCTCCAAAGTCTTCATCCTATCCGGGAAGAAGAGGAGATCCGGACCGGCAACCATCTTGATCCAAGCGGCATCTTCTATCTTCATCCGATGATGAACAGCTCCATCTTGAAGACCTTCAGCGTGGATCCATCCTCTTCTTCCGACGTCCAACTGAAGAATGAAGGTTCCTTTAAGGGACGTCATCCAAGATGGCGTCCCTCGAATTCCGATTGGCTGATAGGATTCTATCAGCCAATCGGAATTAAGATAGGAAAATTCTGATTGGCTGATGGAATCAGCCAATCAGATTCAAGTTCAATCCGATTGGCTGATTAGAATGCGAGCTCAATCTGATTGGCTGATCCAATCAGCCAATCGGATTGAACTTGAATCTGATTGGCTGTGGGTGGTGGGTTGTAATGTTGGGGAGGGGTATTGTATGTTTTTTTTTACAGGCAAAAGAGCTGAATTATTTGGGGCATGCCCCACAAATGGCCCTTTTCAGGGCTGGTAAGGTAAAAGAGCTTTGAACTTTTTAATTTAGAATAGGGTAGGGCATTTTTTTATTTTGGGGGTCTTTGTTATTTTATTAGGGGGCTTAGAGTAGGTGTAATTAGTTTAAAATTGTTGTAATATTTTTCTAATGTTTGTAAATATTTTTTTATTTTTTGTAACTTAGTTCTTTTTTATTTTTTTGTACTTTAGTTAGTTTATTTAATTGTAGTTATTTGTAGGTGTTGTCTTTAATTAATTTATTGATAGTGTAGTGTTAGGTTTAATTGTAACTTAGGTTAGGATTTATTTTACAGGTAATTTTGTAATTATTTTAACTATTTTAGCTATTAAATAGTTCTTAACTATTTAATAGCTATTGTACCTGGTTAAAATAAATACAAAGTTGCCTGTAAAATAAATATCAATCCTAAAATAGCTACAATATAATTATTCGTTATATTGTAGCTATATTAGGGTTTATTTTACAGGTAAGTATTTATCTTTAAATAGGAATAATTTATTTAATAAGAGTTAATTTATTTCGTTAGATTTCAATTATATTTAACTTAGGGGGGTGTTAGTGTTAGGGTTAGACTTAGCTTTAGGGGTTAATCCATTTATTAGAGTAGCGTCGAGATCCGGTCGGCAGAATAGGGGTTAATACTTGAAGTTAGGTGTCGGTGATGTTAGGGAGGGCAGATTAGGGGTTAATACTATTTATTATAGGGTTATTGAGGCGGGAGTGAGGCGGATTAGGGGTTAATAACTTTATTATAGTAGCGGTGAGGTGCGGTCGGCAGATTAGGGGTTAATAAGTGTAGGTAGGTAGCGGCGACGTTGGAGGCGGCAGATTAGGGGTTAATAAATATAATATAGGGGTCGGCGGTGTTAGGGACAGCAGATTAGGGGTACATATGGATAACGTAGGTTGCGGCGGTGTACGGAGCGGCAGATTAGGGGTTAATAATAAAATGCAGGGGTCAGCGATAGCGGGGGCGGCAGAATAGGGGTTAATAAGTGTAAGGTTAGGGGTGTTTAGACTTGGGGTTCATGTCAGGGTGTTAGGTGCAGACTTAGGAAGAGTTTCCCCATAGGAAACAATGGGGCCGCGTTAGGAGCTGAACGCTGCTTTTTTGCAGGTGTTAGGTTTTTTTCAGCTCAAACTGTCCCATTGTTTCCTATGGGGGAATCGTGCACGAGCACGTTTTTGAAGCTGGCCGCGTCCGTAAGCACCGCTGGTATTGAGAGTTGCAGTTGTGGTAAATATGCCTGTACGCTCCTTTTTTGGAGCCTAACGCAGCCCTTCTGTGAACTCTAAATACCAGCGGTATTTAAAAGGTGCGGCCAGAAAAAAGCACGCGTAGCTACCGCACCCCTTTGGCCGCAAAACTCCAAATCTAGGCCCAAGTTTACAAAAATTAAAAAACGAAATTGTCAAGAATAATAAAAATTAATCTAATACTAACACCAGAAAATAAACTCACAGTTCCTGAAGTCTAGACATCCATCTTCATCCAGGCTGCAACAAATCTTCATCCAGGCGACGACATCTTAGGTTTTTTTATTTTAGAGGGTTGGTTGGTAGAGGGGTTACTGTTAGGGGGGACTTTTTAATTTTATTATGTAAAAGAGCTGTTTAACTTAGGGCAATGCCCTGCAAAAGGTCCTTTTAAGGGTTATTGGTAGTTTATTGATAGATTAGGAGGGTTTATTTTGGGGTGGCTTTTTTGTTTTTATAGTGCTATTAGATTAGGTTTAATTTTTGTTATTTTGGATAATTTTTTTATATTATTTTTCGTAATTTTAGTGTTTTTTTGTAATGTTAGATTATTTTTAATGTTCGTAATTTAGTGGTTTTTTATTTTTAATGTTAGGTGGTTTTTTTTGTAGTGTTAGGATTTTTTAATAGTGTAATTTTTTATTTTTTATTTTTAGTTTATTTAATTTTTTTTAAATAGTAATGTTAGTTTAATTTAAAGTTTAATCTTAGTTTTTTTTTTTTAATTTCACGGGCAAGTTTTTGTTTATTTTAAGGTAGTTAAATTGTACTTTTTATTTAGAGGTGGGGGGTTAGGTTTAGGGGTTAATAATTTAATTTACTGTTTTTCAAAGTGGGGGGCTGGTGGTTTATGGGTTAATAGGTTTATTATAATAGTAGCTATGCGTGAGGCTGGCGGTTTATGGGTTAATAGGTTTATTTTATTAGTAACAATGTGGGGGCGGTGGTTTAGGGGTTAATAGATTTATTATAGTAGTAGCGATGAGGGGGGCGGCAGTTTAGGGGTTAATAGGTTTATTTAGTGTTGGCTATGTGGATGGGTGGCGGTTATGGGGTAATAGGTTTATTATAGTGATTTGGGGGGATGTCGGTTTAGGGGTTAATAGTGTAGTTTATGGGTGTTAATGTAATT
The DNA here is from genome assembly GCF_027579735.1 of Bombina bombina. Taxonomy (NCBI): domain Eukaryota; kingdom Metazoa; phylum Chordata; class Amphibia; order Anura; family Bombinatoridae; genus Bombina; species Bombina bombina. The sequence continues at coordinate 182,653,166 of NC_069502.1, forward strand.
TGTAACATTTTTGCTCTGAGTTTTGTGAAACATTTTTGTTTCGCAAAATCCATAACTACTGGTCTTAGATAGCGGAATGGATTGCGGCAGTATAAACTATAACGCTAGTGTAATAGCCAGACCGCACAACCTGTAATACAGCGCTATGAAAATCCCACACTCAAAAGCCATTTTTTGAGTGCGGAATGGAGAGTTGCGTAAAGGCTAAAACGCTAGTGGTATAGCTGTACTGCAGTGACTTGTGATACGGGAGACCGGCATATTGCAATTTTTAAGCGGTATAGCCGTACCGCAACACTTGTAATATTGCCGTTTGTTTGTATTGGTATTACACAAAAAAGTTGAGGAAAAAAAGCTAAATCTAACACATTCCACGCAAGACTCCAAAAAGGGAATGGGCAAAATTATTGGCACCTTCTCAAAATTGTAAGAAATAATTGCATTCCAAGTTTGTGATACTCCTGTAATTTGTAATTAAACTCACCTGTATCAATTAACAGGTGCTGACAATATAGAAATCATACCAGCAACCAGTTAAAATGGTGAAAAATTGACTCAACCTTTCTGTTGTGTGTCTCTGTGTGCCACACTGAGCATGGAGAAGAGAAAGAGCAGCAAAGAATTGTCCGAGGATTTGAAAATGAAAATTGTGGAAAAGCATGGACAATCTCAAGGTTACAAGTCCATCTCCAGAGATCTTAAGGCTCCTGTGTCCACTGTGTGCAACATTGTCAAGAAGTTTACAGCCCATGGCACTGTAGCTAATCTCCCTGGATGTGGACAAAAGAGAAAAAATGATCAAAGATTGCAATGAAGGATTGTTCGAATGGTAGATAAAGAACCTCAATCAACTTCCAAATTCAAGCTGACCTTCAGGCACAGAGTACAAATGTGTCAGCTCGCACTTTACGCCGCCATCTGAATTAAAAGGGATGCTATGGTAGGAGACCCAGGAGGACCTCACTGCTGACACAGAAACATAAAAAGACAGATTGGAGTTTGCCAAAACTTACCTGAGGAAGCCAAAATACTTTTGGTAGAATGTGCTGTGGACAGATGAAAAAAAATTAAAGCTTTTTGGTAAAGCCCATCATTCTACTGTTTTCAGAAAAATAAATGAGGCTTTTAAAGAAAAGAATTCAGTCCCTACAGTCAAACATAGTGGAGGTTCACTGATGTTTTGGGGTTGCTTTGCTGCTTCAGGCACTGGGTGTCTTTACTGTGTGCATGGCATTATGAAATCTGAAGACTACCAAAGAATTCTGTGGTACAATGTAGGGTCCAGTGTCAGAAAGTTGGGTCAGATGTCATGAGTCTTACAGCAGGACAATGACCCAAAGCACACATCAAAACGCACCCAGAAATGGTTTATGACAAAGCGCTGGAGAGTACTGAATTGGCCAGCAATGAGTTAAGATCTCAATCCCATAGAGCACATGTGGAGAGATCTCAAAACAGCAGATGGAAAAATGAACCCTTCCAATCTGAGAGACCTGGAGCAGTTGGTGAAAGAAGAGTGGTCTAAAATTCCAGTAAAGAGGTGAAAGAAACTCATTGATGGTTACAGGAAGCAATTGGTTTCATTAAGTTTTTCCAAGGGGTGTGCTACCAAATATTTAATTGAGGGTGCCAATAATTTTGTCCAGTCCATTTTTTAAGTTTTGCGTGGAATGTGTCAGATTTGGCTTTTTTTCCCTTCACTTTCTTGTGTCATACCAATACAAACAAAAGAAATAAACATGAGAATGCCTAAACATTTGTAATTGCAACAATTTTCTGTGATGCATTATCTGACAGAAATGCAGGGGTGCCAATATTTTTGGCCATGACTGTATATATTCATATAGATATCTCGCTATAAATAGATATATCTGTCCAAAAATTATCACATATATAGAGAAATATTTATTTATAAATAAATAGAACATATTCCATTAAGAAAACACTCTTGCAATGTAAAATGTCCGCATTTTCATGTACACTTTTCGAGGAGAATACGTCATGGGCTTTGCGCAACGGATTAGGGTTTTAGGTTTTTTTTCTATTTGTCTTCTCCATTGACTTATATAATTGAATAGGTGAATGCGTATACGATCTGGCTTTTTGAATTACGCAGGTTAATGCACGTGCAAAATAAGTTATTTTGCAACTTGTTATACCTGCACAACCTTAAATGCGAAAAAAAACGTAATGGCTAAAAACTGATTTGCAAAACGACTTATTATCTTGCTCATAGTTTGTTAAATGGTATATAAGACTATATCCACAGGCTATGTGAAACATGTATATACAGTCATGTTAATATGATATTGATAGCTGCATGGTATTTATCTGTAGCACCTTTGTATAGTGTGCTCTCCTTAGCTGCAGAAGACTTCTTCCATCTGAGGCATTTCAAGCACAGTGCCAAGGATCAGCACACTGTACGCCAGGGGATTGGTTGGCATGCCCATATTGCACCTTGGAGGCTGGTGGCATCTCCACACTGGGAGAATATAATTACTACCTGTCTACCCCTCTGCCAGGTTTGCAGGCTTGTATGAGGACATGGATCATAAATTGGTTAAATAACCCTTGTCAAATTACTTAAAGATCAACACTCCTTTATGGAGGCAATACAATTATGGGAAGGTGGGAGAGATTAATAGCTCTTTTATGTTGGGGCTTTTGCCTCCTATTAGTAGACTGGAGTTTAATCCCTCATGTGATGGCTTGTGGACTCCATCTTATGAAAGAAAAAACTAACATATGCAATGCCCAAGATCCCATTTATTACAGAGTTTAAAGGGACAGTAAAGTCAAAATTATACTTTCATGATTCAGATAGAGCATGCAATTTTAAACTTTTCCAATTTAGTTCTATTATCAAATTTGCTTTATTCTCTTTGTATCCTTTTTTGAAGTTTAAAGCTAGGTAGGCTGATAAAGGCTTAGAAGTGTGCACATGTCTTTAGCAATCTATGGTAGCAGAATTTTCAGCTATTTGTATAAACATTGCACACTCCTAAGCTCACCTATGATTACTTTTTAACAAACAATACCAAGTGGACTAATAGAAGTAAAATGGAAAGTTGTTTAAAGGTCATGCTCTATGTAATCCATGTAATAGGACAGTTTACTCCAGAATTGTTATTGTTTAAAAAGATAGATAATCCCTTTTATTAGCCATTCCCCAGTTTTGTATAACCAACACGGTTATAATAATATACTTTTTACCTCTGTAATTACCTTGTATCTAAGCCTCTGCAGACTGCCCCCTTATTTCAGGTCTTTTGACAGACTTGCATTTTAGCCAATCAGTGCCCTTTCAAAAGTAACTCCACTGGCTTGAGCACAATGTTATCTATATGACACACATGAACTAATGCCCTCTAGCTGTGGAAAACTATCAAATGCATTCAATACAAAGGTGGCCTTCAAGGACTTATAAATTAGCATATGAACATACCTTGGTTTAGCTTTCAACAAAGAATACCAAGAAACAAAGCAAATTTGATGATAAAAGTAAATTGGAAAGTTATTTAAAATGGCATGCCCTATCTGAATCATGAAAGTTTAATTTTGACTAAACTGTCACTTTAATTTTAATTTTTTTCATTATTCTCCCTTTAAGTTCCCAATCAAACGTTTAAAGAGAGATAATTATTTGAGGTAATAACTGCAAAAATAAACAACACAAACTAGTAAGCAAAAGTGCACATTTGCTTTATCATAAGGAAACTGTATAACGTTATTTTGTTAAACATGAGATTGAAATACTTACTGAAAAAGCTTGTGAGAGATTACCTCATCATTACTGGAAATTAAAAATCAAGGTTACATGAAAGGACAGCTATGATATATTCACTTCTTTGCTTGGATCAGCTTATTTTTGGAAATGTATTTTTATTGACAACTATAAGTTATCTTAAACATCAATAATGAAAGCCTTCAAGTTTTAAATATTTACAGTGCAACCACCATAACGTGATCATATTTTGTATAAAAAGATACGTTTGCATTTTACATTATTAGCACAGGAATTGGTATGAGTAGAAAGAGTGGAAGAAATGTAGATAATCCAGGTTACTGTGTGATGTATGTAATGTGTCTTTATGTATATGTGAATGGAACTAATATGTGTTGTGTGTAAAATAAATATAAAAGTATTTTTAAGATGTCTTAAAGGGACATGAACCCCAATTTTTTTTCTTTCATGATTCAGAAAGGGCATGGAAACAGCTTTCCAATTTATTTCTATTTTCTAATTTGCTTCATTCTCTTGATATAATTTGTTGAAAGGCATATCTAAATAGGCTTATTAGCTGGCTGATTGGTGGCTGCACATGGATGCCTCCTGTGAACGGCTCAAACATGTGCGTTGCTATTTCTTAAACAAAGGATATCTAAAGAATGAAGCAAATTAGACAATAGTAAAGTAAATTGGAATGTTTAAAATTGTATTCTCTATCTGAATCATTAAAGAAACATTTTGGGTTTTGTGCCCCTTTAAGTTCTCTCTCTGAAAACTGCCAAAGCCCCTAACCTGTGTCTAGCTCAGAGGAGTTGATCACAGGTTGCAACAAGTGTTTTTATTAGGACATCCAACTGATGTATAGCAACTTGCATCAAGATGTGATGAAGACTTCTCATAATTTAAAGTCACAGATGGGATGGGTTATGAACGCCGCCTGTCAAGTTTTTTACACAACTGAAAAATGGTATGTGAACCGACTAGAAACCAGGAGCTGATATCACTTTACCATACTGGGAGGAATGATCACAGATGGGAGGGCACATAGGGAGGCCAGTCATTATGCTGGAGGGCAGGTCCACCCCCCAGAGACTCCTATGCTCAGTGTAATTTTACATGACTAATACTTAGATTAGTTGAGTGCACAGTAATGATAGAAGACAGTAGTAATAGCACCAGGTAAAAAAACGAAATATTTTAGTTTAAATCTGTAACCATAAAAACTATAAAGCCTAACATTGCATAACTTAGTTATAAAGGATAGTTAAAGGGACAGTAAAGTCAAAATTAAACTTTTATGTTTCAAATAGAGCATGCCGTTTTAATCAACCTTCCAATTTACTTCTGTTGTCAAATTAGCTTTGTTCTCTTGGTATCTTTTATTAAAGAGTAAAACTAGGTAGGCTCATAAGAGCTCAGGAGTGTGCACGTGTCTTTAGTACTCTATGGCATCAGTGTTTTGCAGCATTATTTGTAGCTTTGTTATACAATGTTGCTAAACACTAAAGACACGTGCACACTCCTGAGCTCTTATGAGCCTACCTAGTTTTACTCTTCAATAAAAAATACCAAAAGAACAAAGCAAATTTGATAACAGAAGTAAATTGGAAAGTTGTTTAAAATTGTATGTGCTATTTAAATCATGAAAGTTTAATTTTGACTTTACTGTCTCTTTAACTATCCATTTAAACACGCTGACATTTTATTATTAAAACTAATACAGCAATATCAGTTTTACACTTTCTTCTGAGTTATAATGGCAACTCCGATTCAATTTTACTAAAATAATAATATTTTATATTTTAAATTGTAATCTTTTAAATAAAAAAAATGAAATATTCACTACAATGTGAACTTAAATTGTAGGGAGCGGTGCTATAATGCTAAATAATTGAAAATGTATTTTAAACCCCTAAAATAATTATAATATTATGGATTAAAAATATTTGACGTTCCATGCAATGCTTTAAAATTCCACTGCTTCCTGATCATAGGAAGGGACTCCTAGGGGCCTATTTACTAAAGGTCTTGCGGACCTGATCCGACAGTGCGGGCCGCCAGTAGGGAGGTGTCAATCAACCCGATCGTACTCGATCGGGTTGATTTCCGGCGATTCCTGTCCACCTCATCAGAGCAGGTGGACAGGGTTATGGAGCAGCGGTCTTTAGACCGCTGCTTCATAACACGGGCCCACAAGCTCCATTCGGAGCTTGATAAATGGGCCCCCTAGTATCAGTGATGGCAAGCTCTAGTTAATTAAATGTTCTATGTAAAGGATCTGCAGATACCAACAGCAGTAATATAAGATTCCCTATCTTATATTGACATATCTATATTGCATTATTATTATTATTATTATTATTAATAATAATAATAATAATAATAATAATAATAATAAAATATCTGTCATCTGTAACAAATGTAACATTACAAATATGTATCACAGACCTCACAACATTTCCTGAACATCAGGGACTGGGAGGCTGAAGGCTGAGTAGGTGAGCCTAAGGTTGGAGACTTTAAATACATGGTCAAGACATGACCCATTGTGCTGTCAATGCCTGTCTATGGGGATTTCATGACTATGTGCTCGATTTTATGCATCTTTTAGTAATGGGTGTGGCTGGAACACCTGAACCCAATTATTATTATTAGCTTGTCCAATCCACTTTTATCCTAAAATAAGGAGGTGGCAGTCTAAGTGAACATAAACCATTTTAAAATCACTTTCTCTTCAGCTTCTGATCATTGCAGTGGTGTGTGTCTCTGTTATCTTGCTGTGCTGTTTCTTTAATTAAAAAAAAACTTTGTGTGCCAAATCAGATTTTTTTTCACTGGTCTCCGGCCTTTTTTGGAGGGGTGTTGGAGAGGTTTAATTTAAACCTGTTTGAATAATCCATTTTTTTTCTTGCAGTGAGTACATCACACTGGCTGCACATTTATATTGCAGTAGGAGTATTGCTGGAACTGGTATGTCTCCTAACTTGTTTAGGGGGGATTTTCATAAATTTAACACTTTGTGTGCAGACATATTGTAGCATGATATACCCATCATCCAAATGAAACCATATTTTTTATTGTGGTGGAGGCACTTTGGGTACCTGGGGGGTTTGCTACAGGCCCTCTACAGCACCATAGTAGTTACGTAGCATACCCTTTCCTTTGAGTGTAAAATATATAGCAACTATTATTAATAACAATCATTCTCAGTGGCTGGCTGTGTTGCACACATCGCACGTTTCTTGACTATAATGTCACAAGTATACATATATCTTGGTTTGGTGTACCCATCACCTAATTGAAACCATATTTGTTATTGCAGTGGGGGCACCATAATAACCTAGCAGTTTGCCACAGGCGCTTTAAAGCACCATAGTAGTTACGTAGCATACCTTCTCTTTTGGGTGTAAAATATATAAAAACTATAATTAATAACAATCCTTTCTCAGTAGCTGGGTGTGTTGCACACAGAGCACGTCTGCTGCCTTAACTGTCACTAGTATATTATCAGTATTACAAATATTGTAGTACACTGCACCCTTTATCTAATTGAAACAATATTTATTATTGGAATTGGGGCACCGTGGGTACCTGGCAGTTTTTTACAGGTTCTCTACAGCAACATAGTAGTTATGTAGTATACAGAGTGTAAAATATATAACAACAGCAATAATTAATAAAAATCTCAGTGACTGGCTATATTGCACACACAGAGCAAATAAGATGCCTATACTGTGACTAGTATACTATCAGTTAACATATATCGTTGTACGGAGTGCCCTTCATTTGATTGAAATCATATTTTGTATTGCAGTGAGGGCACCGTGGGTAGTATGCTGTACACTCATCTAATTGAAATCAAATTTGTTATTGCAGTGGGGGCACCAACCAAAAGTATATTTTTACATTAATCTTTAATAAAATTGTTAGTGGGTCAAGATATACTGTTTCTGGCTGCCACCACAACGACCATTGGTACCAGAACCATCACCAGTGCAGAGTCAAATATAATTTTCAAGGCCACTGTCTGCTCCTCTGGCTCAAGTGAGGAGCAGCAGCAGTAGCAGCAGGGTTATCTTCAGCATCTGCTGTAGCATGTCCACCAGGAGTAGGAGATATGCAAGGCCCAGTGCTACCATGACTAGTAGCAGCATTAGTAGCAGTAAGGGTTGTCTAAGCCCACCCAGAAAACAAAAGTGGACAGTGAGGGTAACTGAAGGTATAGGTGCTGAATTGACATAGTATGACTCCAAGCTTAGTAGTAGGATTGGGAGAGGATCTGAGGTTACCAACAGTTTCATGTCGCTCAAATGTGGGGGACCACTTTGTTAGCATCTGAGATGGCCACTTTGCTAAGTGCAAATTGTGTGGCAAAGACATTAGCAGAGGGAGAGTGTTGGGTCATCTTCACCAACTCTGGGATGAATCAACATCCACAATGCTGAGTTATTGATTGAAGAAGCCATCAACTCCACCTTCTAGGAGCAGTGCTACCTGCAGTTATCAGGACAGGGGACACGGTATTAATGTCAGTAAGCAGAGTCAGTTACCACCTTCAACATCACAACAACATGTCTTCAACTCTAGAGGATTTTGGGGGGTTTTGCTGTATCCTCCTCCCTTGGAGGTGTATTTTTGAGGTTTATATACATTGGTGCCTACCTAATTCAGTAAGTCACTGCTCATGCTTCTGCCTTTCCTGCATCATGGCGGTCATCATCCATTAATGCCATGTCCTCTGGAAACTGCTGGCCACTATGTCCAAGGGGCTCTAGGCTCACGTTTGTCCCCCATTTCCCTTAGAGGTGTATTTTTGAGGTTTATGTACTGTGAGGCCTAACTAGTCCTGTAAGTCTGCTGCCTGCTGCTGTCCCTACACCTGCTCCAGCCCTTCCTTCTCCAAGGTGGTCATCATTCATCAATGCCAAATCCTCAGGGAACTGCTTACCGTTGTGTCCAAGGGGCATTATGCATGTGTTTGTCCCGCTCCCTTGGAGGTGTATTTTTGAGGTTTATGTACTGTGAGGCCTACCTAGTTCAGTAATCCTGTTGCTGCCCTTCCTGCTCAGTGGTCATTCATGGTGGTCATCCATCAATGTCTAATCTTTAGGGAACTGTTGGCCACTGTGTCCAAGGGACTCTATGCATGTGTTTGTCCTCCTCCTCCCTTGTACTTTGAGGCCTACCTAGTTCAGTAGTTCTACTGCTTCTCCTGCTCCTGTCTTTCCTGCTCTGTGGTTGACAAACTGCTGGATGCTGTGTCCACGGGTCTCTGAGCACGTGTTTGTCCTCCTCTTTTGGAGGTGTATTTTTGAGGTTTATATATTGTAATCAGAAGCCTACCTAGTTCAGTATCTGTTGCCTTCTGGTGCCTCCTCTCCTGCCCTTGCCCTTCTCTAAATATTTTCTCCAAGGATAACTAACTACAAACTTTTTATAGAGCAGGTGTGTGAGAAATGTAAGTACATTAGCATGAGAGATTTGAAAGAATGAGAGAAAATTTGTACAAAAAGTTTATATTTTTGGGAAGTGAAAGGTTTGAAAGGGGGAGACAGTTTTCATTTCAATTTATTATTTGAATTCTCTTTGTAAAAAGTGTTCTAGTTCCTGTATGTTCTTGTGTTCCAGTTAGGACTGAATCCCAGCAGTGTAATTTTGTTGCTGAAAGTAATGTTTTGTGGGCTTCCCATAGGTGTTAATGCAATTTAATTAAATTAGTTTTGAACAAATCTTGTATCCAAATTTTGAGATGAACCAAACATGACCACAAACAAAGTTTTGACAATATTCATCAACACTTGTGCGATCAGACCTATCAAACGGTATGGTGGGCCATCATCCAGATTTCATGCTGTAGAATGTAGCTCTTGGATTATTTGATAATCTATCATCATTGTCATCTGTGGCAGCCCAAGATTATTGAGGTTTGAAGTTCAACTTCCTATATATTTATTATTTGGCAATGATGTTAGTTTACTAGTCTACATGGATAAACCTTTTTGAACAAAAAGACTGTAATGGAGCAATGTGAAATAATCATTCAATGCAGATACAAGTATTTGTATATAATAATAAACAGCGATGTTAAATAAGGGTTGTGAGTATAAATTTCTTCCAGCTTATTCTCCAAAAATAAAAGAAATTTATTCTACAATTTCCAAAGATCAGTCTTAAAATGTTCTAAGAAAAACTATTTATTTCATCAACATTTCTTCATACAGATCATTTTGTACACAGTTTGAAAATTGGTATTAATAATTATACATTTTTCAACATACAGTGTGCCTATTTTTCAACATCATGCTTGTTAAATACCCTATAAAGAGAAGAACATTTCATATAAAAAGTATTTAATATACACATTTTATCCAAAATGTTAAGCTAATGGTTTAAAGTTCCATCAATATCTTAAAGACCTCTTATTGTAACAAAATAATGCTACAATAATGTGTGGTGGAAGAGTTCCCTGCAATCTACTTACAATTAAAAAGATAGTTTAGTCAAAATAATTTTTAATTGATTCAGATAGGGAATGCAATTTTAAACAACTTTTCAATTTACTTTTCTCATCAAATGTTCTTTGTTTTCATGGTATTCTTCATTGAATACTAAATCTAGGTAGGCTCATAAACTGATTTCTATACTATTGAAGTCTGCCTCTTATTTCAGTGCATTTTTGACAGTTTTTCCACAGTTACACAGCTCTAGTTCATGTGGGCCATATAGATAACAGTATGCTCACTCCTGTGGAGTTATTTATGAATCAGCACTGATAGCTAAAATGCAAAAATTGGGAATGGGTAATAAAGGCATTATGTATCTTTTAAACAATAACAGTTTTCAAGTAGACTATCCCTTTAAATGTGATGGCTCTCTATTTACTTGTATCATTAAATTAGCTTTGCTCTCTTGGTAGTCTTTGTTGAAAGCTAATTCTAGGTAGTTTCATACACTTATTTCTAAGCCCTTTAAGACTGCCTCTTATCTAAGTGCATTTTGACAAATTTTCACAGTTACACGGCTCTAGGTCATGTGTGCCATATAGATAGCATTTTGCTCACTCCCGTGGAGTTATTTATGAATTAGCACTGATATGCTAAAATGCAAAACCGGGGAATGGGTAATATAGGGAATATCTATCTTTTTAAACAATTTTATTTTTCAAGTAGACTGTCTCTTTAAATGTGATGTCTCTCTATAAAAAGCAGCTTCTTACATGCACTGTTAAATTATTTTTCTTAAAAGGGACAGTCAACTAAAAATTGTTTATTGTTTAAAAAGATAGATAATCCTAGCCAGGAGTTAATATCAAATGACCAAGTGGGATTTATCCCTGGTAGAGATGACAGGGACAATACTGTCAAAGTACTTCAGCTAATAACCCACGCTAGGGTGTCGGGAATTCCCTCTGTCTTGTTCTCGACTGACACGGAGAAGGCCTGCGGCAGAGTTGATTGGCTTTTCCTGCGTCGGGCGATGGAGATGATGGGATTTAATCAATTATTTTTAAATATGACATTTGCACTTTATTCAAATTTAAACGCCAAAAGAAACGGCACCCTGTCGGATTCCTGTCTTATAAGTAACGGTATGAGACAGGGTTGCCCACTCTCACCTCTCCTATTTGCCTTGTGTGAATAGAGATACTAGCCCAAAAAATTTGATCAAACAATAACATCACAGGAATAAAAGTAGGAGACAGGGAATACAAACAAGCTCTCTATGTGAACGATATTCTCTTTATTTTGACAAAAGCAGAATCCTTGGTCCCTGAACTTGTAAACGAACTGCAAGCATACAGTAAAGTCTCAAAATTTCTTTTGAACCTGACAAAATCTGAACTTCTTAACATAAATTTGTATCCCCAAAATATACAACATTTCCACAATGACTTACATATCAAAATCGGAAAAGATAAACTTAAATATTTAGGCATAAATCTTACACCAGACCCCACAGACCAATTCAATCATAACTGCATACCTCTCAAAGAGGATATTTCCAGAGACCTCTCCTCCTGGAAGAACAAACCTCTATCCTGGTTAGGAAAAATAGGTGTCATTAAAATGAGCGTACTACCACACATTCTTTATGTCCTACAAACTGTATCTATTCTGCTACCCACAAGCTACCTCCCTCAATTACAAAAATTGATTGAACAGTTTATATGGGCAGATAAAATACCTAGAATCCCTAAGAAAACTATGTATCTGCCCAGAGATGGGGGGGTTGGGAGTCCCGTATTTAATTGTGTATAGAAAAGCCATACTTTTGCAGAGACTAGTCGAGTGATCACACATTACTTCTCAGAAAGTCTCAGTCCAACCAGACAGACAAATATTTAAACTCAACAATATTAGCACTTTGGCATGGATATCTCCCCAAAAAAGACCAATATTATTAGTTAAATACACCATGATATCAGAGGTCCTGACAGCTTGGGATAAAATGATACCTCTTGGCTTCACTATCACCAACTCATTCACTTTGTATCACATCACAAACATAAGAAATAACTAAATAGGGAACTCACTCCATTTGTAAAACTATGCACTGAGAAAAATACACCAAGACACCTTATTTCAACTCTATATAATATTATTCTTATCCCAGATGCATCTACCCTACCGACATACACATATCAATGGAATAGGGAGCTAGAGACAGAAATAGACCATGACACATAGATGAGATCCTTTAATATGATGAAGCACTCTTTGGTTTCAGATACTATACAGGAATCACATGTCAAACTTCAATATAGGTGGTATTTAACACAGATAAGACTACACAAGATATACCCTTCCCTGAGCGCAACATGTTGTAGAGGTTGCGAAGAAAAGGGTTCCCTTCTTCACATTTGGTGGCATTTTCCAAAACTAGAAACTACTATACCCAATACTCCCGATATAGTACTATTTTAATCACTACCCAAGCTCCAAATAGAGGCACAACAAGCCCTTCTACTAGTTATGATCACAGGTGCTAAAAAAACTAATACCCAAAAATTGGAAGTCACTTCACCCGCTGTCACAAATATCTCAGGATTCAGCTGCTAAGGAGTTAACTTTGTGTAGCTTGCACTCAAAACAGTTATTTGTTTTCAAGAAGAATTGTGTTTGTATTTTCTTTGAAGTGCCAGAACCCTCTAACTAGCCACCAAATGCTAGTGTGTATGCATTGAGTCATAAAATCACTGAAGCTCTTAGTCACAGAGATACACAGGATAAAGTTTATGGCTTAAGCTGTCAATAGAATGCATGATGCAAAACAGGCCCTTCATTACAAAAACTGACCAGGTCACTGACAGGACATTGGTATATTATGTACATATGTGGGTTAAAAGTGTTATAACCTTAACGGCAGGTAAATATGACAACCTATGGCATATTTGATATCAAACTGGTTCTCCCAATAAAACTAAGAGGTTCTAAATATGTAAATATAGAAATTTCTTACCTAGCAGGAATGATAATGGATTGTATAAATTCAGGCAAGAAATTTAGTCTATTGAAGGTTGTAAAGACAGTGGGGTTTCTTAGCCCGCCCAGGAGGGTGTGGTTAAGCAACATGATCTCTGAGAAGTAGGTTTAAGAATCTTATTTTTTAACAATAAGATTGTCATTCTTACAAGGGGAGCTGCTGTACAGAAGTAAGGAGCCATCATTTTCTTGCCATTCCCCTGGCGCAGATCTTGAAGCTAGTAAAGTATTCAATTCTGTTTTTCTCCTTTTTATTTTAAAACACTGTTTGCGTGTGTAATTTTATTTGTAACAACTTTTTATTATTAATGCATTGTGCATAATATTTTTGGCATAATAAATAATTCCTTTATTAAGTTTGGCCTTTGTCTAATAATTGAACCACTTTACTGAAAGAGACTGGAATATTAGAACTGTATAATTTTAGGTTATTTTCTGCTAAATTGTATTTCTAGAGTTAATGTGTAAAGTCTGGGGTTTTCCTTAAGATTTTCCCTTTAATAAATTTTAAGTGGTGGCAGCATTTGAGCCAAAGGTGACAGAAAAGGGGGCTGAAAACCCTTTCTGTGCCAAATAAGTGACTGGTGCAGGGTTGGATAACCTTGGTTCGTCACACCCGCCAATACTATCTGACTGGTACTCACAGGTAATTGACATTCTGCTCTTAGAAAGGTACCACTACCTAAAAACGCACAGACTAGACATACATGAAATTATACTAGCTATATGGAATAAAAATCTGTAATTCCACACATCATTTATGTGTCTAAAGACAAAGTCATTTTTATTTTTTATTTTTTATTATTATTACAGCTGGAAAAGGATGTATGTTAAAATAAGAGTTAGAGAAATGTTTTTTGTTTTCTTAAAAAACTTATTAACTATTCTTATGAAAAATGTATAATCCAAAGGAAGGACACAAAAGATAAACAACTCGGATATAGAACTCTTCACCTTAAGAAATCAAGTGATCCTGGACTGCAAGCCTGGAAGTAATAATAAAACAAATTAGTCAAAAATAATGTTACACAATAGACTTGTATTGATCATAATGTAATGACTAATCGTACTTTGAATATTTGTAACCTTGAATATACACCAATAAAGCTTTTAAAAAAAATAAATTAAAAAAAAGATAGATAATCCCTTTATTACCCATTCCTCAGTTTTGCACAGCCAACATGGTTATATTAATATACTTTTTTAACCTCTGTGATTACCTTTTATCTAAGGGGCATATTTATCAATGTGCAAGCGCTGTCAGCATTTATCATTGCACCAGCAGTTCTTGTGTACTGCTGGTGCAATGCCGCCCCCTGCAGATTCCCGGCCAATTGGCTGCTAGCAGGGGGTGTCAATCAACCCGATCCTATTCGATTGGGTTGATTTCAGTCTGCCGCCTCAGAGCAGGCAGACAAGTTAATGAGCAGCGGTCTTCAGGAGCTTGATAAATATGCCCCTAAGCCTCTTTTGACAGCCCCCTGATCACATTACTTTTTATTTATTATCTATTGACTTGCATTATAGCTGTGTTGTGCAGAACCCACGTGCGTGAGCACAATTTTATCTATATGGCCCACATGAACTAGCAGTCTGTTGTGAAAAGCAAATAAAAAATCATGTGATTAAGAGGTTGTCTATAGTGGCTTAGAAACAGGCAGAAATTTAGAGGTTTGAATGTTATAAAGTATATTATTATAACAATGTTGATTGTGCAAAGATGGGGAATGAGTAGTAAAGTTTATCTTTCTCTATCTTTTTAAACAATAACAATTTTAGTGTTGACTGTCCCATTAAGGCAAATATAAATTAAAATGTAATATTATTTATTTAAAAGTTCTACATATAATAATGAAAGAAAGAAAGAAAGAAAGAAAGAAAGAAAGAAAGAAAGAAAAAAAGAAAGAAAAAAAGAAAGAAAGAATGATCATATATATTCTAATTCCTTCAGGACCAGTGTACTACTGGAAATTTACAGCCCTGATTAAAACTGTAAATCCAGGACTAATGTCTTAACGGGATTTAAAAGTGACACATTTCCCCCTCTTAGCCAATAGCTTACTAGCGATACGGCATAATGCCAATCGACTAGCATGGCTATTGGCTAAGAGGTTGAAACACCTCATTGAAAAAATAGCGTTTTGCCGTGGGTGGCCAGAGGCGCTAAGCTCGGCATAAACTTGCTGGAAAAATAAAGGTACTTTCAAAATGAAGTTCTTTATACTTTATGACTGAAGTCCCCTTTATTTATAGCACTGTAAATCTATTGTTTCAAAAATGCTAGGATTTACCATCACTTTATATGAAATGTCTTTTAATGACTAAATGCTTATAGTTTTATTTACTTTATTATCCATGTAAAATGCTGTAGTTTATGAGTAATTGTGTGTTTTTGAAATTAGTTACAACCTTTGAAATAGATTGAATGTGTACAGTGCACACATATATTGGAGATGTTTTAAATCAATGCATAACTTATTGCTTTTGGGAAGTCTGAATCCATTAGTGAACTCAACTGATAGGTCAAGAAAAGTAATAGCTAAATTAATATTTCATCAATTTTATTAAAACTTGCAAATGGGAGTCAACTAATTCAACGAAAAAGTTTTATTAAACATGAGGTCATTTATTCCATGGATTTCATTTATACTTTTGTACAAAGTGATTTTTTTTCTTCTCTTAAAATGCATCACAGAACGTATTTTTAATGGGTCTCTATTGTATAATAAAAGAATACAAAAAATCAAAGCCTAAAGATAACTCAATTAACTTAAAAATGTGCTCTTATTTCTTATTTACTTTAATAATCAAATGAACAATGAAATTTAATTCATTTTGATGAAAATACTTTTATTTTTCTATTTAACATTTACGAATCAACAGAAGAACAAGATAAAAATAAACTTAAATTCAAAATAGTGAAGATGACTAAGACTGATACTGAATTAAAAAAGGGAACATTAGAAGTAAAAAAAAAAAAAAACTTGGAGAATTCTTTTCTTTTACTTCTCCAGTACCCGGAATTTTAGAGAAAAACTTGACCAAAGAATTTTTAGCATTTTTACTATCACTCAGTTTAAACAGAAATAGAGCCTTTGCTTATTTTTATTTACTTTTGAAAACTATGTATATTTTTAAATTAGACAAACAAAGGTATTGATCTAGGCCAATTTTTGGTATATTCCATGCCACTATTTGGTTGCCAAATACAATCAAATATTTAAAAAAAATAAAGTTAACTTTTATGCAACCGTAGTCATTTGACAAGTGGCTGTAAAAACTTCTCTGAGTTCCCCTTTGTTTAGAAAAAGAACATGCATGGCTTTGCCATTGTTTTTTTTAGCAATTAGAATGCTGCTAATTGCAGATGTGAACCAAACTTCTGAAATTCCTGACAGTGAATGGAGTTAATCATTTAGCTTGTAAGGTTAATTGTTTCTGTAGTTTAGAGATTATCCTCCCACCTGTCACCTCCCAACCCCGGAACCCTACCTGATCCCTCCCAAACAGTTCTCTTCCCTCATCCCCCTACTGGTCACCACCATCTTAGGTACAGGCAGACAGTCTGCCAGTATGCAGTTTAGGGATTTTAAAAATTAATATTTATTTATTTCTGTAGTATAAGGGTCCTTCCTCACCCTCTTACCTCCCTGATTCCCCCACTGTTTGTCACCATATTTTTAATTGGCAGCTAGTTTGCCAGTATCAAATTATTCATTTTTTTAGCATTCTTATATTAATTGTATTATTTCCTTTTTTTCTGTAGTGTAGCCCCCCCCCTCCACCTCTACTTTTCCCACATCCAAGCAATTAAAGTTTTGTCCTACCTCCCCCTTCAAACATTTATTGTTGTAGTTTAGGTCCCCATCCCTCCCTCTCCTCTGCTTATTTCCTTTTCTATAGTGTAGGGAACCCCGCCCCTTGGGCCTTCCTCACCCTTCTTTCTTCTGTCCCACCGTTCCCACTCTGCACCGATGAATCTTTATTACAGAGTGTGACACAGAAAGTGTCACTCTTTGCAACAATCCGGTGATCTGGCTTCATATGGTTACGGAGTACAATCAGTTCTCCCTTGCAATGTGAAGGTAGAGACCTTCTGCCCCCAGCTGCAGTCTCCACTGTCTAAGCTGATTGTGGGAACCATAGGATATGCTACAGTGTTGTTCATAGGGAGTACATTTGATAATAGAGGAAAATTAGAAAGATTTTTTTTAAAAAAAAGGATTTTTACCCTGAACTGGAAAGTGCAGATAGGTAATCCTAAAATCATAGTCGCCAACAGTACCTGATTTCCAGGGCCAGTCCCTGGATTTTGTTGTATGTCCCTGGATTTTGTTGTATGTCCCTGGATTTTGTTGTATGTCCCTGGATTTTTTTTGTCCATGGAAATGTCCCCTCTAGTAGATTTGGAAGGCTGTAGCTAAGCTGGGGCACGTGTGGCACAAGTTAATGTAAATGAGCTGCCAATGAGGTGGTCATGCAGCAAGTACTTTGTTTGATCTCTCAGAGCAGGTCTAAGCAGTATTGTTAATATTATTGAAAGGGTTTACACATTATTTGTCTGAATAATTTTGATGCTGTGTTGTAAAAATAACCATATGTCCAGACTGTGTTCCAGAGACTGGTATTGTCCATATCATGGGGTAGGTGTAAGAACTTGTTATTGTATTCTCTGTATAATAAGTTTTTGAAAAGTCTAAATTATACTACTAATATCAAATGGGTATGTTTGAACTGAGTGGGCAGTGCAGTTGGACAGTAAATAGGCAATACTTTGGTAACCTGCTTTCGTGCTCTGCTGCAAAGTATCCCTGTTTTTTTTTTTTTTTAAATGTTGGCAACTATGTAATAGCCCTAGTCTAAATTGTGCTACTATAGATGTATGTAAAAGAATGGGGTATTTGGGGGCTGTACACTATTTTATTGTGTGAAAGCACTGTCTGCAAGGTGCTTCATTTTATTACTTCTTTTCCAAGTCAAAAATAAACTAACATAAGTTTTTGAGGTGGCTTATTTTTTTCAGATTAATTTGAATAAAGCTGCCAAATTCTCCCTATATGCTAAATCACTTGAAAGTGATGAATCATAACTGCGTCACAAAGCTGACAAGAAAAGATCACATGAATATTTCTATGAAAAAGGAAGATATTTTACGTCAAGCTGAATGTAACTTGTGAGCCAATGACAAGAAGCATTGGTGCAAATAATCTATGTCATTAAATAAAGATGATCAAGAAGTATTACATGATTTATTATCTCTTTTAGATGAATCACAAGGGTCCAATGTGACAGAAACAAATTGGAGACAGGTACTAAAGAGAAAGTCTATATTTGTTCCCCATAGCTCAAAATCTACCCAAATTGCTACAATTCTTAATATAGTCTGTGAAGATATATTAAGAATGGATACTACAATTGCTAAATACAATCTAAGATTTAATGAAAGGAAGGCCTTTCTGAAATACAGATTTGGGAGTATGTTTTAATTAAGCAATGTGATAATGGGGGGAATATTGTCATATGGCCCTTAGATATATACATTGAAGAGGCACAAAAACAAATACTACAGGAGATTACTCTCTGACCCTACAAGTGATTTCTGTGTCAAATATAAAAATCTTATCTCAAATATTTTTTATTAGGGATAATAGACACGCAAGAAAAGAACTCCCTGGACATATCAAAACCTATGGTAACCACTCTGTAGTTTTTACCAAAAATCCATAAGAACCAGTCCAACCCTCCAGGTCGCCCTATAGTATCTCTGGTTAACAATTGCTATATGAAAATTCTAGCAAGTACTTAGACGCAGGTCTGAGACATCATGTAACTAAATTACAGTCCCACATAAAAGATACTATGCACATACCAAACAAACTAAATATAACGGTTCAAGAGAACACATACTTAGTAACCTGTGATGTTGAGTCTCTATATACCAGCATTAAGATAGAATATGGGTGTATGTCTGCAACATATTGTCTTGAACAAAAAATACTAATGAAGCAAGAATTTTTAATAACATTATTGAAATATGTTCTCAGTCATACTTTTTTCAGCTTTGATAATAAAATTCTTTTTACAAACCTGTGGGACAGCAATTGGGATGACATGCTAAAATATCATAAATGTATCTCTTTATGGGCACGTTACATTGATGATATTATAAAACTATGGTGAGGCCCTATTGAGAATTGGATGAATTAATTAATGAACTAAATAGCAATGAAATGGGTTTATTTGTATCCCATAAATGGAGTAAAAACAGAGTTGATTTTTGGATATATCTATTGTTAAAAAAAAAAAAGATAAATCTCTGGTCACAGAGTTATAGAGAAAATCTACATCAACTAATAATGTTAAACATGCCACTAGTGCTCATGCCCCATAAGTTACTAAGAACATACTCACAAGGGAATATTTGAGAATAAAAAGAAACTGTTTCACAATACATGGTTTTAGAAAGGCAGCAAAGGATCTCTAAAGAAGCTTCATAGGGGCCGATTTATTATGATGCGAGTAGACATGATCTGCTGTTCCACAATACATGGTTTAAGAAAGGCAGCAAATGATCTCCAAAGAAGATTCATAGGGGCCGATTTATTATGATGCGGGTAGACATGATCTGCTGTAGCGGATCATGTCCACCTGACATTGCACAAGCATTTCTAGCCGCTAGCAGGGGGTGTCAATCATCTCGATTGTATCTGATCGGTATGATTGCTGCCTGACGCCTCAGATGTGGCAGACAAGTTAAGGAGCAGCGGTCTTAAGACCTGAAACTACGGGGGGTAGATTGCAAAATCTGCTGCTTGTTAAATCTACCTCATAGAGAGAGGATACTCTCAGAACGATTGATCCAAAGATATATTTTAGAGTCCTGAACACCAATAGGAAAACCTTATTGGTCCCTAAAGCTAAACCTAATGAGATGGAAAATTTAAGATTTATCTCCACATATAATGATCAATCCCATAGAGTCAGACAGATTTTTCAAAGAAATGGTATATACTACAATTAGATAACTTCCATAGGAAAATCTAAGACTTTTATGGAGGGCTAGAAATTTTAAAGACTCAGTAGTTAATAGTCATTTTGATCATTTGCAAAAAGAAAACAATTGTTCAAAGGATCCCTGACATGTGGGTCATGTTCCATCTGCCAATTTATAGTAAAAAAAACCCCTGAAAATATTGACCGTTTTGGAAAAAAACACCTATATAAAGGTTACATAAACTGTAAAACCAAGAATGTAATCTACTGTAGTAGCTGTGATTGTCAAATGTATTACATATTATGTCCACACATACTCTAGCTGTAAGGATTACAAAATACTTAAGCAATATCCATAATGCCAAGAAGGATTTAGACAAAGTTAAACAAAAACAGTGGCCAGACATTTCCTGACACATCACAATACAAATACAAAAACTTTAAAATGCTAGGGATTAGACTAAATTAAATGTGGAATCAGAGGGGGAGGAGAGTTAAACAAAGTATAACTTTCTCATGTACAGTGTTTTCCCACAGGGAATGAATAAAAATAATAATTACTGGGTTTTATCCTGAATTGTGGTTATCTGTAGTTATCCCTTTTTTAATATGTACATATATAAGTACATTTGTAAAATTAAGATATGATCAATGTCTAAAGAATATTTAGAAGTGTTTAGAAAAGGTGAGCTGAATATCCATACAATAGATAATACCTTTGAGTAACTGAGACATTCTAAAAAGAAGGGGAAGTGAAACTGGATTTAACAATCTTTAATAATGTTAAATAAGAAGTAACATATTATGTGTGACAATACCTTAGTTTAATATATCAAAGGCATTATATAGTAGGCATTGATACTATTGGTCTGTAAGTATCACATGACCATGCATGTGTCCCCAATCAGGTAATCTACTGATCTGTAGAATAGTTGACTTTCTCCTTTTAAAAATGAATGTGGTATTGATATTGCTCTAAATCGGTCATGTGATCGAGAGTATAACAAAGTGTGGATTGGGAGGTTTTTAACCTATCAAATAAGAGGATATTTTACTATCACGTAGTCCCCTTTCAGGTAGTCGGACCACTTACCAATTAGAAATGGAGCAGCAAAAGCAAATAGATTCCGATTGGCAGCTGTAATATTTTAAATATGACCAGTGCAAACAGAGTTTTATTACAATATTTCAATAATCAAAGGACCAGTAAATACAGTAGATTTGCATAATCGGCAAATGCATGACAAAAAGACAATGCAATAGCACTTAGTCTGAAATTCAAATGGGTAGTAGATTTTTTTCTGACAAATGTCAAAGTTATGTCTATTTCCACTACTTTTGTATCATGTGAAAGCTATCAGCCAATCACAAATGCATATACATATATTCTGTGAATTCTTGCACATCCTCAGAAGCTGGTGACTCAAAAAGTGTAAATATAAAAAGACTGTGCACATTTTGTAAATTAAGTAAATCAAAAAGTTGTTTAAAATGACGTGCTCTATCTGAATCATGAAAAATTAAGGCTTGACAAAGGACTGTATACGGGCCAAAACGAATAGCTCCTTTTTTTCTTTAATGATTTATGTTCTTTTTAGGTTAGCCTGTGTAAGCGAGCACCCCCAACTGATGCTGAGGTATCCGTTATAGGCCAGGAATACCAAGGTGTGCTTACAATATTCACAGGCTTTTTGTGTCGCATTCTCCTTAACTTTTTAATTTTGTAATTTTTTTTTTTAAACAAGCTTTATTGTAATAATTTGTACAATACATCAAGGCAGAAAAAACACATAATAATCAATTTAACAAACTGCATAGTCTATGTAGTATCCCTGCTGTATCATACGGCTTAAGTTCTTGGTTAGTCCAAAAATACAAAGGAGAATTACATTTTAAGGTGGGGTTGTAGGCCCAACAACTTGAGCTTGTTATATATCAATTTTACATTTTATCACCAACGCAATACTGGTATTGCCATAGCGGATAGAGGTAAAGTAAAGCAGGGGAGTGAGTGGAAGGATAAGAGAGGGGGAGAGTGAAGAAAGGGCTGAGAGGGGGATAAGAAAAGGAAAAAAAAGGGGGGGAAGAGGCATAGGGGAGTCGGAGACTTTAGTACATTAGGCCCTAGATGTTAGTTTACAGGGTCAAAGGCCCTTTCCCTCCCATGTAAGTTGCATAATTTTGTGAGTTATAATTTTCCCAATTTTCCTGTAGTGAAAGCGTTCCAGTCTGAGCAAGTCCCCAACCCTGGCCTTTCATTTTTGCAAAGTAGGTGCATGTGTCATCTTCCAAAGATTGGGTATAAGCCCCTTGGCTGCATTTTGTATAATTTTGAGATGAGATGTTTTGGGGGTTGGCTTGCTACACATAGATTTTCAAAGGGCGTTTTTTGTCTGTTGTAGTGAGTTTTGCTTTTATGCATGGAATAGAAGTTTGCCAGCTGTGCCATACAGAACCAAGAAGAGAACGTCTGGCTGTCCCACTGTTTTAGTTCAGCCTGAGATTTAAGCCTACCACATTGTAAAACATGCATTATGTTGTTGTCTGCTAGGGGATAAGTTTGGTCTTGGACCCTGGCCCCAGCATTAAGCTCTATATCCGGATTCTCCCTGATCGGGGTCAAAAGTGAGCTTTGTGAAGAGATGAAATTCTCATCTTGTATCAACTTATCCCACATGGAGAAGACCTCCCTTAGGAGCAAGTAGTTCTCCACTAATCTAGGGCAACGGGCTGATTTCACTCACGCCAGTGACCCGACGTTGCCTCTCTGCAGGATCTCACAATCCATCTGTGTTCATGTTTTATTTTTAGTGTTATGGCACCACTAAATTAGTCTTTGCAAATGTATGGCTTTGCGATAAGTCTCCAGGTGGGAGACTCCCACTCCTCCCCCCTCCCTAGGAATATATAATGTCTTCTGATGAATTCTAGGTTTGATCCCATTCCAAATGTATGTTTCTATGGCCATCTGTATTTGATGCAGTAAGTGGTGGGATGTAGATATTGGGATTGTCTGGAGGATGTAAAGAACCCTTGGCAGGAAGTTCATCTTAACTACACTAATGCGGCCTAACCAGGATATACTTTTATTTCTCCATCTAGTGAGGTCTCTTGTTATTTCATCCCTAATTGTCCTGTAATTAATATCTACTAGTTCCCTAACTTGTGGTGTAAGGGTGATTCCTAGGTATTTAAGGGAGGTGGGTGCAATTTTAATCGGGCAGTGCTGCCTAAGTCTTTCAAATGTGTTTTTGGGCTCTGTTAGGTTTAATATCTCTGTTTTAGAGGGGTTTAGTAGAAAACTGAAAACCTCTCTGTACGCTGCAAACTCTTCAAGAACTGGTGCAAGTGACGGGATGGTGTGGGAAATTGTTAGTAGGATGTCGTTTGCATACATCGTGATTTTGTGCTCCGTCTTGCCTACTGTAATACTTTTTATAGATGGATTGTCCCGGATTTTACAAGCCAATAACTCTATAGTGAGAGCAAAAAATAGGAGCGGGACAAGGGACATCCCTGTCTCGTCCTGTTATTTATTGAGAGGCGTCTGATAATGTGCCGTTTACTCTAACTATAGTGGTGGGTGCAGAGTATAATGCAAATATGGTATTAATAAATCTAGTTCTGAATCCATATTTTTGTAAGGTATGGCGCATGAATGACCAGTTAACCCGGTCAAATGCTTTCTCTGCGTCAGTTGAGACTAGTGATAAAGGGATAGCATTAGCGTTGGCATTCGAGATCAATTGCAAGACTGTGAGTGTGTTGCCTCAAGCCTCCCGGGCCGGAATAAACCCTACTTGATCGGTGGATATTAACTGGGGCAAAAATGTATTTAACCGGTTTGCGAGCACCTTGGTTAAAATTTTGACATCCGAATTCAGGAGGGATATGGGTCGATATTTTTTCGGTCTGTCGGGGGGTTTGCCGGGTTTTGGTATGACCCTGATGTGTGCTTTTAGCATGGTTTTGGGAAGAGTTTGTGATTTGGGTAGCTGATGGAATACATCTAATAACCGTGGTGCTAATTCATGTGAAAAGGTTTTATAATATTTCAGGCTGAAGCCATCAGGGCCTGGGCTTTTTTATAGTAGGTAAGTCTGTAATTGCTTTCAATACCTCCTCTCTTGTTATGGCAGTCTCAAGAGACTCGGACACCTCTTCGGCTAGTGTTTGTGTGTTCGTTTCTGTGATATATTCATGGATCTCTAACTCATGTTTGGCGCTGAGCAGGGGGTCAGCAGGAGTGTTTCCTAGGATCTGTAGATTAGATTATAAAGAGTGCTATAGTACTCCCTAAATGTGTTAGCGATTGTCCTACTATCTGCTTAAGCGAGTCCTTGGTTGTCTATTTGTGTGTGCACGTATGACCTAATCTTTTTCCGAGCTATTGCCTGGGCCAGTATTTTGTAAATTTAATAGTTAAGTATATTGCTTTATCTTAATGAATATAAAATAAAGTTAATATTTTAACTAAATGAATGCAGGAGCTGCATGTGCACTCATAAACTCTCTTACTAGCACCTTAGTGTGCTGATTAATTTTCATACACAATATGTGCAAAGCCACCAGTGAATGGTTAGCTCCCAGCAGTTTACTGCTTTTTAACAAAGGGTACCAAGATAACAAAGTAATTTGTATTATAGAAGTAAATTGAAAAGTCTCTTAAAATTGCATGCTCAGTCAGGAAAGTGTAATTTTGACTTTCATGTCCCTTTAACCTCTTAAGGGTTAAGGACCACCCCTCTAAGGATTCCCCTCTAAATGACCCACCTTCTGTGGAATTACTCAGCAGGAATACTCTTTGGTGGGTGGATCTAAATTTCTTTACCAAACACTCCAACTCGTCCCTTGTTTAAAAGGTTTAAAAGGTATTACTTAGCTTAAGTAAACATCCCCTTGTCTTACCATTATAAATCTATATATCCACAAGGATGTCTCTGAGCAGTCTAAGTAAAAGGAATATTAGAGTGCAAAAATGACATGTTCTTATTTGATGTAATTTGTGCACTACTCACAGTGGGACTTTGAGATATGAATTACAAGTGGAGCACAAAAATGCAAGTTTTATGGAGCGTTAACACCATTGGGGCGCAATCTATTTGGATTCAAAACCACTTGCATTGTTGTACCACTATTACATGTGAACGTTTAATATTTATTGCATGATCTGTGGCATGTTGTGTGCTACAATATTTATGTCAGATAGTGCATATGGTCACTGACGTCTAGGAGAGTCCACACTAAATTGATTAATGTCAGATAACGCAAATGCACAAAGCCAATTTAGCACATAATTCCATTCAGGTAGTGGAGTGATTACTTTATTTCTATAGCATTTTAATGTGTATTTAAAAACATAATAACAAGTGGTAAAAGTTAGTACCAGGTTATAAAAAGCATTAAATAAGAACATATTGTGCATAGGTGCAAAACGTATCTGAATACTACTGCTTTTCACTATCCATTTAAATTGATAGAAAGGTCAAAAATGAAATATGCATGGGTGCATTTCAATTTGAAACATTATAATTTATGCTTCTAGTAAAAAGTATTACTGTTTTTCAGTGGCATACGCACATATCCTGTAAGGGCCTGTGCACCAGTATAAAAACACCACACCTTCTCAGAGGGTCAGCAGTGGTATACAAGTAACTGATGACTCTCTGAGAAAGTGTGGTGGTGTGGTGCAGGGATCTTCACAGGATATGTGCATATGCCACTGAAAAACAGTAATAATTTTTATTAGAAGCATTTTTGCTATTGAAAGTATATTTCAAAAATCCTTATATTTCAAATTGAAATGCACTCCTGCACATTTCTTAGTATAGGGTGTGCTATATAAGTGTCAAGCATGTTCAAATGCTTTGGCCAAACATTTTAGCAAATAACTAATGGAGGTTTATTGTTTGTGTGACGCCACACAACACAACTCAGCGTGCATTAACTATTGCATTACACTTTTAGATGTAGGCCTATGTGTTTAATCTCTACAATGTGGTTAAAAACCTAGATAAAGTCTCACTTAGAAGCTGCAAATAACTGCTAGTCTCAAGCAGGAAGCAGTCAGTGAAGCCATTCGACAGAAAAGTTGTACAACCCAATCACTGGCTGTGTTCAACTCAGCATCTGCAATGCAGGGTTAAACAGATACAATTTTGCAACAAACAGTACAATAAATGACATGCTCTGACAGATTAGGGCATGCAACTTTTGCACTGCTATGTCAAAGGTTAGCCCACCCATTATTAGAATTGGATTTTCTTAATTACGCCTGTCTTAAAGCCTGGAAATTATAATGCAGCCCACCAGTGAATAAATATCCAGTCGGCGCACATATGCAATGAAAATTAGAAAGAGATGCCAATTAAGTTAATGTCAATAGAAACTGCAAAAATATGAGCAGCTGTCCTAATTTTGAAGATAAAGATAAAGGAGAAAAACAGCAAAATCAAAGAAAATGTTCATTTCAGTAATCTCAGTGCAATTAAATCTAGCAATGCTAGCAGCTTAGCTATTGATTATGTTTGCTTATAATTGACAGTAGTCTCTTAAAATATACACTTAGTAGTATAAGAAAAAAATAACATTAAAACAATGGCTAATACAGATAAAATCACACACTTAATCTGTCTTCTTACCTCAGAACATTATTAATCATTGAACTTATCTATAAGGACACAGCATTTCACAAGACTCAATATCGCCTCTGTTCAACTTCAGAATTATTTTCAGCCTACAAAATTGAAACTTTCTTTAAAAACACAAAACCAATTTTCTCACTTTAAATGAGAATTGGCGTTGTTGCAAAGAAAACTATTTTTCGAGTAGTTTTGGTTTTATCCATGATTGAATTTTTTTTTTAAAGTAGCTACTTTACATCATTGAATTCATAATAGCAGAATAGCACAGCAATTCATCGACTAGAGCACAGTTTTTCCTCAGGATGCATTTTCCACCAATTGTTGCCCTAATAGTTAAGGGAGAATGGGAATACAGAACCACTGTAAGCTAAAGAGCACAAAATGGAATCTATGTTGTGTAAAATGAGTACAAAGCAACAAAATGAGCTGGAAACTATTTACATGAAAGTGAAAATGTTGCTGTACTAGAGTAACCCATTATAATAATATCCCTGAACAATGCATGATAATTCATTCTCCTTGAAAATATGTTTTTAATGGTCTTGAGAAAGTGATATATCAAATTTGTTTTAATATTTAAAGGGATACTAAAACAATTGTTTTTCTTTCATGACTCAGAGCATGCAATTTTAAGCAACTTTCTAATTTACTACTATTAACATTTTTTCTTCGTTTTCTTGCTATCTTTATTTAAAAAGTAGGAATGTAAAAGTTAGTAGCTGGCCCATTTTAGCTTGCTTATTGGTGGCTACATTTGGCTAACCAATAAACAAGCGTAATCGAGCTTCTGAACCAAAAATGGGTCGAATCCTAAGCTTCATATTCCTGCTTTTTAAATAATTATAGCAAGATAATGAAGAAAAATTCATAATAGGAGTAAATTAGAAAGTTACCTAAAATTGAATGCTCTATCTGAATCATATAAGAAAAAAATGGGTTTAGTATCCCTTTAATGTACAAAAGTTTATTTATATTTCACAACATTGACCAGTACTTACAACTCAAAACTGAATGTAATTATGCATAGTAAAACACTATGGGCTTGGTTACAAGTGGGTCGCAAGCAATAGTGTGGGATGCTTTATCTTTTGTATTTTTCGGAAAAAAAAAATCCAGAATAAGAGGTCATGATCTCAAGCTAAAGAATAGTAGGTTCAGGAGTAACTTGTGGAAGCACTTATTCACTGAAAAGGTAAGGACAAAAAACTGTGGGGGACTTAAAGGGATAGTGTAGTCAAAATTAAACTTTCATGATTGACATAGAGCATGCAATTTTAAGCAAATGTCTAATTTACTCCTATTATTCATTTTTATTTGTTTTCTTGGTATCTTTATTTAAATGTAATCTTGGGCACCGGCCCATTTTTGGTGTCTAAATGTTGTCATTAATCAGCAAGCACTACCCAGGTGTTGAACCAAAAATGGGCCAGCTCCTAAGCTTTTATTCTTGCTTTTTCAAATAAAGAAAAAAAAGTAAAAAAGAAAGTTGCTTACAATTACATGCTCTATCTGAATAATGACAATTATATTTTGACTAGACTATCCCTTTAAAGAAGCATGGGAAAAGCATTAGGCTATCCTATAAACTAGATATGTTCAATTTTTTTACAAAATTGTGGTCAGACTTGTTGGACATATGGTTCTTATCTTATGTCAAAATCTATGTCTAAATCTATATAGTTTGGCGTTAATTATAGTAAATTTATTTAGATTATTTAAATTATATTTAAGTTAGGGGGTGTTAGGGTTAGGGTTAATAACTTTATTATAGTAGCGGCGACGTTGGGGGCGGCAGATTAGGGCTTAATAATTGTTGGTAGGGGGCAGATTAGGGGATAATAAAATGTATTATAGTGTTTGCGAGGCGGGAGTACGGCGGTTTAGGGGTTAATACATTTATTATAGTGGCGGAGAGGTCCAGTCGGAAGATTAGGGATTAATAAGTGTAGGTAGGTGGCGGCGACGTTGGGGGGGCAGATTAGGGGGTAATAAATGTAATATAGGTGTTGGCGATGTTAGGGGCAGTAGATTAGCGGTTCATAGCTCTAATGTAAGTTGCGGCGGTGTCCAGAGCGGCAGATTAGGGGTTAATAATATAATGTAGGTTGCAATGATGTCGGGGCGGCAGATTAGGGTTTAATAAGTGTAAGGTTAGGGGTGTTTAGACTTGGGGTTCATGTTAGGGTGTTAGGTGTAGACTTAGAGAGTGTTTCCCCATAGGAAACAATGGGGCTGCGTTAGGAGCTGAACGCTGCTTTTTTGCAGGTGTTAGGTTTTTTTCAGCCAGTTCAGCCCCATTGTATCCTATGGGGATATCGTGCACAAGCACGTTTTTCCAGTTTACCGCTACCGTAAGCAACGCTGGTATTGAGGGTTGAAGTGGAGCTAAATTATGCTCAACATTCCCTTTTCTGAGGCTAACGCAGCCATTCAGACAACTCTAAATACCAGCGTTGTCTTAAGGGTGCGCTGGATAAAAAAGCAGCGTTACCGGTCTTTACCGACAAAACTCTAAATCTAGGCATAAGTTTCAAATGTTTTGCACAACTTTGCACACAAATAATATAATTTAACCAAAGCATTTTAATGTGGATTAAACTTTAATAGATAGTACTGGGAGCACTTATGCGCACTCCTTGCATTTTTTACAGAGCTAAGTTTTGTTCTCAAGCACAATTCAAAATACTGCTACAAAAACTAAACCATTATTATGAATAGTACTGTATAACACAGAACTACATACTAATCCCAACTACTAGCTCACCATCATCTTAGTGCACAAGTGATATCTCACGTACATTTTACTTAGGGATTTAGCGCTTCGAATTTATATTTTTCTACTCCGCTTGTAATCTAGGCCTGTGTAATGTAAGTACCTTATTTAGGGCTAGATTACAATTATAGCACTAAATATCGCTTTCACAATAGCGATATTTGCACTCCACTGAGTAATAGCAGTGCACGTTAATGTGCTCTAGTATTACAAGTTGAGCACAATGTCAAAACAAGCTCGTGTTCACATTGCTTGGAAGTATTACGCTCATGAAAGCGCGCTTCCAAGACATGGTAATATTTTTAGTAATAAATTTGTTATTTTCTAATGTTAAGCTTTTTTATTTGTTGTAATGCTAGGTTTTTATTTTTGTAATGCTAGTTTTTTAATTTTAGTAATGGTAGTTTATTTTATTTTTAAAGGTAAGATTAGGTTTTTATTTAATTTTACAGGTAATTTTTTTTGTTTTTTTTAAGGTAGTTAGGATTGTTGGGGGGTATTTTAATTTGGGTTAAGTTAGGGGGTGTTAGGTTAGGGGATTTAGATGCTAGTGTATTACTTTAGGGGTTAATAGTATAGTTTAGGTATTGCAATGTGGGGGGATGGTGGTTTAGTGGTTAATAATTTATTTAGTTAGTTTGCGATGTGGGGGGTGGGGGTTTAGGGGTTAATAGTTTATTTAGATAGTTTGCGAAGTGGGGGGTGGTGGTTTAGGGGTTAATAGCATAGTTTAGGTATTGCAATGTAGAAGGATGGCGGTTTAGGGATTAATAGCTTATTTATATAGTATGCAATGTAGGGGATGGCAGTTTAGGGGTTAATAGCATTGTTTAGGTATTGCGATATGGGGGGTTGGCGGTTTAGGGATTAATAGTTTATTTAGATAGTTTGAGATGTGGGGGTTTATGGGTTAATAGCATTGTTTAGGTATTGCGATATGGGGGGTTGGTGGTTTAGGGATTAATAGTTTATTTAGATAGTTTGAGATGTGGGGGTGGGGGTTTATGGGTTAATAGCATTGTTTAGGTATTGCGATATGGGGGGTTGGTGGTTTAGGGATTAATAGTTTATATGGGGGAATGGAAATTTGGAAGTTAATAGTGTAGTGGTTACTTTGCGGTGGGTTATGTGGCGGTTTGGGTGTTATTAGAGTAAGGGCTTATGGTGATTCGGATTAGTGCGTGAGTAGGGTGTTCGTTTTTTTTAAAAACTTTTTTGCTCCATTGACTTCTATGGAGCAGTAGGTGATTAAGCTAGCAGTAAACCTTTTTTGCGAGTTGGGTTAGCGATAGAGCAAAAAATTTTAACTTTCAACTTTTTATACCAGCGCAACCAGAGTTGCGCAAAAGGTTTACCACTAGAACAAATTTTAGAAGAAAGTTCTTTGTTTCTGGCCATCTTGAGCCTGTAATCGAACCCACAATTTATTGCTAGGGATACTCAATAAATCTAATGAAGGCCAGTTGTATTGCTTCTTTAATCAGCACAACAGTTTTCAGCTGTGTTAAAATAATTGCAAAAGGATTTTCTAAATTTCAATTAGCCTCTTTAAATGATAAACTTAGATTAGCAAATACAACGTGCCATTGGAACACAACAGATGGTTGCTAAAAATGGGCCTCTGTACTCCTATGTAGATATTCCATTAAAAAAACAATGGTTTACAGCTACAAGTCATTTACAACATTAACAATGTCTACACAGTATTTTTTATCAATTTGATGTAATTTTATTATTCTCTCTCTCTCTCTCTCTCTCTCTCTCTCTCTCTCTCTCTCTCCCTCTCCCTCTCCAGCACTCACGATTCTTGTATACATCTACCCAGGGTGCTTCCATAAAGTGAATATAAGTAAAAGATAAAGGATGCGCTTGCCAGGATTTTGTTCATTACTTTTATTAGTTGTAACATTTCGGGGTGTTACCCCCTTCATCAGACAATAAAAATAACAACAACCACTTACTTACACGGTGGTGGTAAGTAGTCGGTTGTTGTTATTTTTGAGTTCTGACGAAGGAGGTAACACCCCGAAACATTACAACAAATAGAAGTAACAAACAAAATCCTGGC
The DNA here is from genome assembly GCF_027579735.1 of Bombina bombina. Classification (NCBI taxonomy): domain Eukaryota; kingdom Metazoa; phylum Chordata; class Amphibia; order Anura; family Bombinatoridae; genus Bombina; species Bombina bombina. The sequence continues at coordinate 182,684,859 of NC_069502.1, forward strand.
AAGTGCAGCCTTTAGCTTTTATATATATGAGATTTACTGGGATTTTATTTGAGCAATATCTGAAAAGAAGTTCACACATGCCTACTTGAAGCTTAGTGACATGTGTACCTGCTGAAAATGACTTCATACAGACTCCTAGCTCACCTAAAGCATCTGACTATTGCCTGCTCATAAACATCATCTGTTTTACACAGCCCTGCTGAGGTACAATCACAAATACATCCTATGACTATGTGCCACATGGCACAAAATGCGTAAGGATATGCCCCCTTCCCTCCGTGTGATACTGTGTGTTTGTATCTTCTCTCTTCAATGGAATAAATTTCCGCTTTTTATACGGATTCCTTGTGTGCTGCCTCCTTGCTTTGTTCTAGTTCCTCGGGACACGCTCAGTCCTTTTTCCCCAGGCTTGCACCTCAAGACTTCTACCGCTACTAGAAGCGTTGTCTGCACATTGTTTGCCAATGGACCTGCCTGTTGATCTCTGGATGTGTTCCTGAATCTGTGCTGTTTCTTCTAACTTGCACAAATACATCTGCATTAAAGACATTGTTTAATCGATGTATTTTACAAGGTTAATATTTCTCTGTTCTTCACCCTATTCACTATGTACACTATTTCACTCCTACTCCACTTATTACCACCTCACCCCTCTTGCTACTCTGATCAACTACACAGCTAAAACCACTCCCTTCATTCCTGAAACCTCTGAAGCTGAACACTCACCCTATGGTCTATCCTACAGAATCACGTCACACCGATTCCCAACTCACCTAAAGCATCTGACTACTGCCTGTTTACAAACATCATCTGTTTTACACTAAGCACTTTCCACCCCACTCCACCCCCCTCCTGATGCTTACTCTTATTATATACCCACCCATAATTGCTCTCAGGTGGAACTATCACGGTTGATCTGATTGCAATGAAGCATTACTGTAACTGAGGTTGCACATTCTGCCTCATAGCTTCTTCACTTTTTCTACTTCTCTTTATACAGCTATATTGTAATATCATTCTGCACTTTGTATCTTCCTCCCGCTGCTCTTAGTACACATACTCTCCCATTTACATATTCATTCTAACTCATAATTTACTTTAATCACATTTATGAAGTTTCCTCATACCTTCTGTGTCTATCCTTCTTCTTTAGATTGTAAGATTGAGAGCCTTTCTACCTGTAGGCCCCTTTGAATAAGTGCTCCTATCAATTATTGTGCTCAAAGGGCAGGGCATTTCTTTCCCCTTGTTTAAGTTTGTCAATGTAACTACTGTGGTGATGTACCCTCACAAATGTAACTCACCCTACAGAGCTGCGAAATCTGTTGGCGCTTTATAACTAATCGTTAATAATAATAATTATTATATATATATATATATATATATCAATTCAAAGTTACCAGCACTCGCTATATAAATCCAACGTCGGGGTGCTCCCAAAATATCATCATAGATTGGTGGTTCAAGTGAACATAGGCACTCGCCGTAAGTAAAATTTGTGCTTTATTTTCTCATAAGAGTCTCTTATGAGAAAATATAGCACAAATTTTACTCTTATGAGAAAATAAAGCACAAATTGTACTCACGGCAAGTGCCTCTGTTCACTTGAACCACCAATCTATATATATATATATTTGAAAAAGATGCCTGCTTGAGGGTCACATGTATTGCTCACAAGTAATGATTGGGTCCCTTTATGAATACTGTGGTGACCCAATCAGTGCACGGTAATCTAAAATTAAATATAGCACCCAAAGAACAATTAGTAGATTATGTCCGGCACACACTTATATAGGGCTAATGGCTCCTCATACTGTGTCACAAAAGAAAAGAGACAGACCCAGATTGCGTTCAAAAGAAAAAAGTTTATATACCTTCAATGAGATACATCTGACAGACTACTTATGTTAATCATAGGCAGGAACAAGAACTAAGTGCTAAATACTGGGGTACCCCAAGGGCCAATTCTTATCTGCTAATGCTTATAAATTCTGAATCAATTCAAAAGGTGCAATTGGCATATATAGGGTATCACATAAACCACATTTTATTCTCTTAACAGGACTAAAGATATCGGATAGAAATGTCCCACTCATATAGTGCAACAAATTGCCTTGAATATTTCATAGTCCTGCAACCTTGTTTTCCCATACGAGAGAATAGCCAAAAATTAGGGAGTCTTAAGTGTGGCAGTTAGTCTCACCCAATGTTAAGTTTCCTCCTTCAAACCTTAGCTCTGGTTACTTTACCAAGATTCAGCTTGCAATCTGCATCGGATCATCGTGCTGCAGTCGGTGTCTTGCCGTCAACCTTGTTTTTTGGATACTGCACACAGACCCTCCTCCGGCTGTATTACCAGGCTTGGTTGATGTCAATCACCGGATCCTCGTGCTGCAGTCGGCTCCAGACGCCGTCAACCTTGTTTGTTGTGTACTGCACACTGATTCTCCGTTTGTGGTACAGAAGCGATCTTCCTCCTCTGCTATTTTTTCTCATAGGTAAGCTTTGCCGGGCAGCGGTTCTTGTAATTAATCTTTAAACAAACTTATTGGCAGTGGTTTGCAACAAAGTTTCAAGTTCCAGCATCAAGGTGCTACTCCCACATCGTGTTGTTAGTGGGTGTAGCCTTTACATCACGCAACGTACGTTTCAAAGTCAAACACCATTTAAAGTCAAACACCATTTAAAGAGACACTTTAATGTATAATAGCTTAATTAGAAAGAGAGAACAGGACAATATTAGACAAATAAATGGAAGAAGTAAATTAGCCTAAACAGTATGCTTAAAGGAACATGAAACCATAACATTTTCTTTCATGACTTAAGTAGAACATTACATTATAAATAACTTTCCAGTTTACTTCTATTATCAAATTAGTTTCATTCTCTTGGTATCATTTGTTGAAGGAACAGATATGCACTACTAGTTTCTAACTCAACACATGGATGAGACAATGACAATCTGTATATATATGCAGCCACCAATTAGCAGCTAGAACCTAAGTTATTTGCTGCTCCTGAGCTTGCCTAGATAAAACTTTCAGCAAAGGATAACAAAAGAAAGAAGCAAATTAAATAATAGAAGTATATTAAAAAGTTGTTTAAAATTGTATGTTCTATCTAAATCATGAAAGTCTAATTATGATTTTACTGTCCCAATTTACTGTCCGAATTTATATTTGTAATAGTATTTCTAATGCTTTCTTTAAATGTAATATTTAAATTATGCAATGTTTGAATTTGAAAAATTCGAATTTATATGTTTGTAATAGTATTTCTAATTCTTTCTTTAAATGTAATATTCAAATTATGCAATATTCTATATAGAAACATTCAAAATGATATATTTGTATCTATTATGTATAAATTTACTAGATTCCCGCCCTAACACATGAACTATTGAACTTCTGACTAGTATTTTTTTAAATAGAATGTTAAATTCGAAATTTTGAATGTGGACATTCAATATAATTATAAACATTTGAATTCGAAAGTGGCATTCGAAAACTGTAAATAGCATTCGATTATAGAATTTTTAAGAATATTCGTTCTTATCAACATTCAGATTTATAATTCGAATTTCGGTAATAACATTTGTTCTAACATTCGAATTCGGAAATTTACACATTCGCCCATCCCTAGTAAGCAAGATTTACACATAACTAGCGATTAAGCCTATTTCAAATGATAAATTAGGTGCATATACTCATTCTATTGGAGAGAAATGTATCATTACCTTGCCTAAACTCATCTTTGGGAAAGCGCAAAGAAAAATAACAAAATTTGCTTGGATAAATTTGGGCGCATAGATGCGCTTCACCATAGGCGCGCTGAGGTGAACACAACATAGAATAAGAAGACAAATTGTGATAGCACTTGATAAATCTTGCTCCATATAGAACTGCAGAAGCTGGTACACTTCGTTTTGGTGGTGGAGAACATTTGAAACCTTGATGAGTTGCAAACAACACTATTTGTAAATGTGAGTGAGTAAAGAAAAAGGTTATGTTTATGAAAACCTACTTGAAATTAATTAGCAGCTCTCCTTATTGTCTGAAATACCCTTTAAATTAAAACAAAATAAATAAAACATTAGGTGTTAGATTATGTTCTTATAACTACATTGCATGAGGACAATGTTTGAGACTATTTACATTACCTCCACGGTTATTTATAAATACTTGTGTATAACCTCGCTTTAGCATCTTTTTTCTGATATTTTGTGACTTTCTGTACTTTATTAATTCAAACAAGACACAATATAGAATGATGGCTTTGAGGTGAAGTACAAGAAAAAGATTTTAACTTTATTGACAAAGAAGAAGTAGAACCTGAGGCATCAGGGAAGAGAATAGGATTCAGATAACCTAAACTAATAAATCACTTACATTGATAGAAAGAGGAAGATGTATCATCTCATGAGATACATAAGGTCAGGTAGAACTGTAACCAGATCTTAGTAGTGCTTAAAGGGACAGTAAAGTCAAAATTAAACGTTCATGATTCGGAAAGAGCATGCAATTTTAAGCAACTTTCCAATTTACTATTATAAAATGTTATTCAATTTCCTGATATCTTTTATTGAAGAGTAATATTGGATAGGCTCATAAGAGCTCAGGAGTGTGCACGTGTATTTAGTACTCAATAGCAGCAGTGTTTTGCAACATTGTATAACAAAGCTACAAATAATGTTACAAAACACTGATGCCATTAAAGGGACAGTCAAGTATAAATTAAACCTTCGTTATTCAGATAGGACTTTTAATTTTAATTGACTTTCCAATTTACTTTTATCATCAAATTTGCTTTTTTCTCTTGGTATTCTTAGTTTAAACTAAACCTAGGTAGGCTCATATGCTAATTTCTAAGCCTTTGAGGGCTGCCTCTTATCACATGCTTTTTAAATCTCTTTTCAACACAAAGAGACAGAAAGTACACGTGGGCTATATAGAATGATAACACTGTTTTCAGGCACAGAAAGTTATTTAAGATCTAGCACAATACAATGCTAAATTTAAGACAATAGATAATAAACAGTCACAGTCATGTGATCAGGGGGCTGGAAGAAGGTTCCTAGATACAAGGTAATCACAAAGGTAAAAAGTACATTAATATAACTGTGTTGGTTATGCAAAACTGGGGAATGAGTAATAAAGGGATTATCTATCTTTTAAAACAATAACAATTCTATGGTTGACTGTCCCTTTAAGTACTAGACACGTGCACACTTCTGAGCTTTTATGAGCCTACCCATTTTTACTCTTCAATAAAAGATACCAAGAAAATCAAACAAATTTGAAAACTGAAGTAAATTGGAATGTTGTTTAAAATTGCATTCTCTGTCTGAATCATAAAAGTTTGATTTTCACTTTACAGTCTCTTTAAGAAGTATTGAATCTTGGCACTCTTATAAGCTAAAGACAAATCCAAAAACAAGAGTTTGCATTAGTGCAGCACACAAATTATTGCCAGAAATTATGTGTTCTATGATAGCTAATGAAGGTTAATGATATGTTACAGGAATAGAAAGATATTCGCATAATAGCTGTATGTATATATTATTTTTTTATTTCCGTTTATTTTGACCATCTGAACATATATATTTTTAAAACATCAGTATGGACATTTGCCATAACATTTCTTTTTCTACTAATTTATTCCAAAAAATAAAACTAAATCATAAATCAGTAACTCACTTTCCACCTCCTGTAGGAAATTGTCCTCTTATGCCCTTTGTTTGGTATGTGGAATATCTTGTAACTATATTTAAATGTAATCTTTTATCTGAGTCCATGAACATTTCCTTTACAAAGATGTACAGGCATGTACTGCATATGCAAACATAAAACACAGACTCATCTTGATTTCATTAGGTTAATAATAAAGATAGTTTGTGGTTTGCAACCTCAGGACTATGCTTAAACATTATTAAAATTGTATCTTGTGCTCTAAATATGTCATGTAATTCATGTAGCCTAGATATTATACCATGACTTGATTGCCAATAATTTTCCAAATTTAGTAAACATTTTTTTCTCAGTATTTTTGCATATGGTACCAATTTAGATGAATAGATTTTTTTTTCTTCTTATGGCAGTATTTACCATATCCTAATTATTTCTGTTTGTTAAAGGGACAGGAAACCCCAAAAATGTTCTTTCATGATTTGGATAGAACATACATTTTTAAACAACTTTCCAATTTACTTCTATTATCAAATTTCCTTCATTTTCTTGTTATCCATTGCTGAAGGAACAGCACTGCACTACTGGCAGCTAGATGAATACATTTAGTTAGCCAATACCCTGAGACAAATGTGTGTAGGCACCAATCAACAGCTAGCTCCCACTAGTGTAGGATATGTGCGTATTCTTTTTCAACAAGGCATTCACAGAGAAAGAAGTACATTTGAAAATAGAAGTGGATTTAAAAGTATCTTCAAATTACATGTTCTATCCGAAATATGCAAGTTTAATTTTGACCTTCCTATACCTTTAAGGCCAGAAGACAAATTTTCTAAACTTTATTTAACCCCTTAACGACCAAGGACGTGCCAGGTACGTCCTCCAAAAAACTACCCTTAACGACCAAGGACGTGCCTGGCACGTCCTCTGGGGTTTGAAGCGCTGAAAGCGATCTGGATCGCTTCCAGCCGCTTCCAGGGTATTGTAGTGATGCCTCGATATTGAGGCATCATTGCAATCCCCTTTTTTTACCACTGATGCAGAGAAGGTGCCGATCGTTAATGGGTGGGAGCAGCAGCAGGGAGGCAGGTGGGCGGCCCATCGATGTCCAGTTCCGGATCCTGTCACACTGATGTGTGCACGTCAAGTTGGGATTGCAGCGGGGTGGAAGGCGGGAGTGTGTGCGCCACACTTACAGTATCACATTCACAAAGGAAGGAGGGAGATCCATCACTGCAGGAGGGAGAGGGAGGGGGAATACTTGTTTGTGGAAGGGATCGTAGAGAGGGAGTGTATTGAGGGGGGGGCAGCTACACTACAGAAAATTGATTGAACACATTTATTTGGGCAAACTGGGTACTGGCAGACAGCTGCCAGTACCCAAGATGGTGGCAAATAGGTAGAGGGGGAGGGTTAGAGAGATGTATGGGGGGATCAGGGAGGTTGGGAGCTAAGGGGGGATCCATAACTGCAGACTTAATATAAAATAAATACATAATAAATGGCTTTTATTTTAGTACTGGCAGACTTTCTGCCAGTACTTATGATGGCTGTGACATATGTGAGGTGGGGGAGGATAGGGAGCTGTTTGAGGAGAGTCAGGGAGGAATCAAGTGGTGGGACGTGTCTGGAGAGAGGCTGATCTCTACACTAAAGCTTAAATTAACCCTACAAGGTACCTAATTAACCCCTTAACTGCTAGGCATAATACATGTGTGGTGCACAGCAGCCTTCTAATTTCCAAAAAGCAATGCCAAAGCCATATATATCTGCTATTTCTGAACAAAGGGGATCCTAGAGAAGAATTTACAACCACTTGTGCCATGATTGCACTAACTGTTTGTAAATAATTTCAGTGAGAAACCTAAAATTGTGAAAAAAGTTAACAATTTTTTTTATTTGATCGCATTTGGCGGTGAAATGGTGGCATAAAATATACCAAAATAGGCTTAGATCAATACTTTGAGTTGTCTACTACACTACACTAAAGCTAAAATTAACCCTACAAGCTCCCTAATTAACCCCTTCACTGCTGGGCATAATATACGTGTGGTGCACAGCGCTATTTAGCGGTCTTCTAATTACCAAAGAGCAACGCCAAAGCCATATATGTCTGCTATTTCTGAACAAAGGGGATCCCAGAGAAGCATTTACAACTATCTGTGCCATAATTGTACAAGCTGTTTGTATATAATTTTAGTGAGAAACCTAAAGTTTGTGAAAAAGTTTGTAAAAGCGTTATTTTTTTTATCGCATTTGGCGGTGAATTGGTGGCATGAAATATACGAAAATGGGCCTAGATCAATACTTTGGGTTGTCTACTAAAAAAAAAAAAAAAATTACATGTGAAGGTTTATTCAGGGATTCCTGACAGATATCATTGTTCCAATGTAACTCGCTAATTTTGACAAAAAAAAAATGGTTTGAAAATAGCAAAGTGCTACTTGTACTTATTGCCCTATAACTTGCAAAAAATGCAAAGAACATGTAAACATTGGGTATTTCTAAACTCAGGACAAACTTTTTAAACTTTCTAGCGTGGGTGTTTTTTGGTGGTTGTAGATGTATAACAAAGTTAGAAAAAGTGTGTTTTTTTCCATTTTTTCCTCATGTTTTATAATAAAAAAATTATAGTAAATTATAAGATATGATGAAAATAATGGAATCTTTTGAAAGACCATTTAATAGCGAGAATTAGTGCTGCCCTCCAGTAATCTTGATAATGTATAACATTGTTGCAAAACTGCAGCCATATAGTTCCGCAAACACATACATTCTCCTGTTCTTACTTTCCTGCTTTTCAACGAAGGATAACAAAAAAACTAGGATTTTTTTTTTTAAATTGTATACTCTATCTGAATCATGAAAGCAAAATGTTGGGTTTTATGTTTTAAGTTTGTTTTTTAAAGTGCATTGTTAGTTCATTAAAAAGGTATTGTTATTGCAGTATTCTTGTTGTTTTAGAAAATAGGATAGATAGCTTGATAGATAGACATACTTATTGTTACTAACACGTAACAGATGCTAGAGGGGTAAAAACACAGGTGTCCAACTTTATCCTCAAAGGATAAAGATGAAACAGATTTTAAAGGGACAGTCTAGTGCTAAAATTGAATGTGCTAATTTGTTGGAGCAATTTTTGCACTCATATAAAATGTTTTGCATAACAAAACTGCAATATACTTTCATTATTTATTTTACCCCTTTTCATGCAATTTAACTCTGCAAATTGAAGATTTTCAAATTCTCAAAACGTAAAATGCACCCTGCTCACTTATCAAGGCTAATGCTGATACATATATATCCTTAATTGGCTTTAACTGATACAAAAACTGCAAGTTAATGTACAGGAGACTAAAGCCCAGATTGGCTCCTCAAAATAAGGTTAAAGGGACACTCAGGTTAAATTAAATTTTCATGATTCAGATACAGCATGTAATTTTAAACAACTTTCCAATTTACTTCCATTAAAAAAAATGTGCACAGTCTTTTATATTTACAATTTTTGAGTCACCAGATCCTACTGAGCATGTGCAAGAATTCACAGACTATACGTATATGCATTTGTGATTGGCTGATTGCTATCACATGGCACAAGGGGAGTGGAAATATACATAACTTTAAAATTTGTTATAAAAAAATCTACTACTCATTTGAAGTTCAGACTAAGTGCTATTGCATTGTCTTGTTATCTTGCATTTGTTGATTATGCAAATCTAATGTGTTGACTGGTCCGGTAAAATTTGGCTATTGAATAGAAATTGACGTTTTACTGGCCCATTCACAGTCCTGCTCAGAAGCCACAAAGCAATGCTGGTCCTGGCTGGAAAGAGCCTCACTGGCCAATCAGCAGAAGCACAAGACCACTAATCATATAATAATTTTAAACAATTTTCTAATTTACTTTTAGCATTAAACTTGCTTTGTTGTCATGGTATTATTTGTTGAAAGTTAAAACTAGGTAGGCTCATATGCTAATTTTGACAATTTGTGGTGGCATTAGTTCACGTGGACCCTATAGATAACATTGTGCAAAGGCCCATGGAGTTACCTAGGAGTCAGCACTGATTGGTTAAAATGCATGACTGTCAAAAGAACTGAGATAAGGGGGCAGTCTGAAATGGCTTAGATACAAGTTAATCACAGAGGCAAAAAGTGTATTCATATAACCGTGTTGGTTATGCAGAACTAGGGAATGGGTAATAAATGGATTATCTATCATTTAAAAAAATATAAATTCTGGAGTAGACTGTCACTTTAATCACATAGGGGATGTCATGGATAGGGTTAATGTCAGTGCTGAGGATCATTATATTTTTTTGAGTAAAGGCTGCCTAAAAGCTACTATACCGCAACTTTTAGGTGTTGTTACCAAAAAGAAATTTGCAATAGCAGTCTATACAAACCTGTCACAGTCATACAATGCTATTGACATTATGTTATAGTGGCTCAACTTTTTTTTGTGCAACTCTGTGACTAGGGATGGGCGAATGTGGTGAAAGTGCAATTCGCTTGGTAGAACAAATAGTATTGTGGACATTCGTTTTGGACAATAGAATGTTGATAAAAATGAAATTCCATTAAAATTCGGTAATCGGATGTTATTTCCGATTTTCGACTGCTACTTTTATTATTGAATGTTCATAATTAGATCGAATATCCACATTCAAAATGTTTAATGTAACATTTGATTTAACAAATACTATTCAGAAGTTCAATAGTTCATGTGGTAGGGATAATGATACAAAACATAGAAGTATATTGACTAAAAAAAATCATATTTCGAATATTGCATAATTCGAATATTACATTTAAAGAGAGCAATATGTTTGCTATTATAAATCTACCAATTTTAATTTTTCTAATTTGCATATTGCATAATTCGATTTGAAAAATGTAATTGAATATTACATTTAAAGATAGCATTAGACATACTATTACATTAAATGAATGTTAGAATGTTGTACAAACATTCAAAATGAACGAACAAATGTTTTAAAATTCATTTAATTTTTTGAATGTTGCAAAACATTCGCCCATTCCTAAATGTGACACTTGAATAGTTACTTTTAAATAGCAATAATGCTGTTGGTGTTATACATTAGTATAGGATCTTGTCATTATATTATTTTATAAAAGAAATTAAGATGGAACATAAAATTAAAGGGATACTAAACCTAATTTTTTTGCTTTAATGACTCAGATAGAGCATGCAATTTTAGGCAACTTTCTAATTTACCCCTATTATTAATTTTTCTTCATTCTCTTGCTAACTTTATTTAAAAAGTAGGAATGTAAAGCTTAGGAGCCAGCCCATTTTTGGTTGATAACCAGGGTTACGCTTGCGTATTGATAACTAAATGTAGACACCAATAAGCAAGCACTATCCAGGGTGCTGAACCTAAAATGGGCTGGCTCCTAAGCTTCCTAAGCTACATTCCTGGTTTTTTATAAAGAAAGCAAGAGAACAAAAACAGATTGATAATAGGAGTTGTGATGAGAGCAGGATGTGATGTCACTAGTATGTGGGCGGGGCTTAGGTCCGCTGTCTGTGTCGCAGTTAGTTTAGTACAATCAACCTGACTAGATGTGTATTGTTATGCTCTGCAATAAAATAGAGTTGTACCATCATTGCTGTGTCCTGCATATGTCCTGCATCTCATGACATGGTGTCAGAAGTTCTGGACTGCGCTTCTGTTCCTGATCGATTGCGATGTCAAAGTTTACCCCACCTGAGCCTTTTGACTTTTCTCAGCCTGCAGCTTGGCCCACATGGCGTCAGCGGTTTCAGCGCTTCAGGATTGCATCCAAACTGAACAAGGAGAGTGGTGAAGTACAAGTTAATTCTCTTTTATACTCCATGGGGAAAGATGTAGAGCCAGTGTTCAATGCTTTTACTTTCCAAGAAGGGGAAGAAGTTAACTTTGATATAGTTATGGATAAACTCAGTGCCCACTTTGTGCCCAAAAGAAATGTGATTCATGAGAGAGCTTGTTTTCACAAACGTAATCAGCGTGTGGGAGAATCTGTGGAGTCATTTGTGCGCAGCCTGTATGAATTAGCTGAATTCTGTGAGTTTGGTGTTGCTAAAGAAGAGCAAATCAGAGACAGAATAGTTATTGGAATTGCAGATGCTGAAGTCTCCCTGAAGCTGCAGTTAGAGCCTGATTTAACGTTAGACGGGGCTATTAGGATGGCCCGCCAGAGTGAACTGGTGAAAAAGCAAAGTGCTGATCTGAGGTCTGAGAGTATTGTGGATGAAGTGCAACAGTCTAGAAAAATTACTAGTGAAAGGCACAGTGTGAGCGGTAGATCAAAAGTACTGGAAAGGCCTAGAAGTGGATGGGCGCAACATGGCCGATACACACGGTGCTACCGGGCTCATGATCAGAGTGCTATATGCCCGGCCAGAGATAAAAGATGCAGAAAATGTAACAGAATAGGCCATTTTGAAGTGGTGTGTAAAACTGAATACATTAAGGAGATGCAGGTGGACAGTGACCAGGAGGGTCAGGAAGTGTCTTTTGTGGGGTCTGTTGTGGAACGGACAAGCTCAGAGGAAGATTGGAAAGTTACTTTTACTGTAATGGGAGCCAAAGTTGATTTTAAGATTGACACAGGAGCTGATATCACTGTAATGTCTTTTGCTGAATTTATGAAACTGCCTTGACAGCCCCAGCTGGCGAAGGTTACTACAAATGTCCATAGTCCTGGTGGCCGCATTGATTGTGTGGGGAAATTTCTTGCCAGCTGTGAGTACAAACAAAAAAAGTTCACCATGTGGGTGCATGTGATCCGAGGTCAGTGTGTTAACAGTTTATTGAGCAGAAAAGCAGCCTGTGACTTGGGCCTCGTGGCCAGAGTGAATGAGATCTCTGAAGATATGTTTGGCGAGTTGGGCCTACTGAACTGCAAACCTGTCCGTATAGCACTTAAAAGTGACGCAGTCCAATACAGTATTTCTACTCCTCGTAGAATTCCGTTCCCGCTCATGCCTCAAGTGGAGAAAGAGCTCATGCGCATGAAGTCTATGGGGGTTATTGAAGAGGTTGTTGAAGCAACTGATTGGTGTGCCCCCATTGTTCCAGTTGCAAAGAAAAACGGAAAGGTGCGCATCTGTGTGGACCTGAAAAGGTTGAATGAGGCAGTGAAGAGGGAGGGAGAGATTTGTGCTGCCGACATTGGAAGATATAGTCCCGAAGTTGGCTGGGGCGAAGTTCTTTTCCACATTAGACGCTTCTAGCAGCTTTTGGCAGATCCCCCTGGATCCAAAGTGCTGCAAACTGACTACCTTTATCACACCGGTAGGTCGGTTCTGCTTCTGCAGACTCCCCTTTGGGATATCCTCCGCTCCTGAGATCTTTCAAAGGGAAATGAGTTCTCTCCTGAGTGGCCACGTGGGCACAGCAGTCGTCATGGATGACATTCTAGTGTATGGGTCTACAGTGGAGGAGCATGATCAGCGTTTGAGTTGTGTGCTGCAGGCTATCAAAGAGTCTGGGCTGAAGCTGAATAAAGAAAAATGTCATTTTAGGAAAACTGAATTATGCTACTTTGGGCATATCATCAACGGGGATGAATTCGGGCTATCGAACAGATGAAAAGCCCTTCTGATGTACATGAGCTGAGACAGATATTGGGCCTTGTAAATTACGTGGGCAAGTTTCTTCCAGATTTATCTACAGTTTTACACCCTATCACAGAGTTGCTTAAGAAAGATGTTGCCTGGGTCTGGGGACCCTCACAAGAAAAAGCGTTCCTGCATGCCAAGTCCCTGCTGGGGTCTGCCCCAGTGCTGGGGTTCTACGACCCTTCAAAAAAGACTGTGGTTAGTGCTGATGCAAGCAGTTATGGGTTGGGGGCTGCACTCCTGCAGCTGAATGACAACAAACTACAGCCCATCGCCTACTGTTCCCGCACACTGACGGCTGCGGAGTCAAAATATGCTCAAATTGAGAAAGAGTGCCTGGCTGCAGTTTGGGCCTGTGAGCGCTTTCAGCGTTATCTAGTGGGTTTGGAGAAATTTAGTCTGGAAACTGACCACAAACCGCTAGTCCCTCTTATCAATTCTTATGACATTGACAAAACACCCTTGGGATGCCAGAGACTTTTGGTGAGACTGCTCAGGTTCAGTGTTCGGGCAGTGCATGTGCCGGGGAAGCAACTGGTTGTGGCAGATACACTATCCAGGCTCCCGCTGGCTGCTGCTGAAGAATCCTCCACGGAATCGGATGTGAAAGTGTATGTTGATTCAGTTCTGGCCTCTAAGTCCATTTCTTCAAGGAAACTGGAAGAGATAAAGAAAGAGACATATTTGGACACAGATCTGCAAGAAGTTATAAGGTACATAAAAGATGGCTGGCCCGAGCTTCGGGCAGCCTGGATGTCTTTAAATGCTTACCAGCCAGAGAGGTCGCAGCTCACGGAGCTGGAGGGGTTGGTGCTGTTCCAAGACCGCATTGTAATTCCTGTCAGCATGAGGAAGGAGATGTTAAACAGGATTCATGATGGCCACCTAGGCATTACAAAGTGCAGAGAAAGGGCAGCTACAGCTGTGTGGTGGCCTGGGATCAGCTCCGACATTGCAAAACACGTGTCTAAATGTGCCTTTTGCCGGGAACGCCGGCCTACTCAGAGAAGGGAGCCCTTGATGTCTACTCCGCTGCCTGCGGTGCCGTGGCAGAAAATAGCTGCTGATTTGTGTGAACTGCACGGGAAAAAGTTTCTTGTTGTGATCGACTACTATTCCAGGTATTTGGAAATTGCACCCCTGAATGATACCACAAGTCAGGCCGTTATCATTCGCCTGAAGAGCTTGTTCACCCGCTGGGGCATTCCAATGGAGCTGGTGAGTGATAATGGTATGCAGTTCGCTTCTACAGAGTTCAGTGCTTTCAGCAGGGAATATGATTTTGTACATTCCACGTCAAGTCCACATTATCCGCAGGCCAACGGAATGGCTGAAAGGGCAGTTCAAACAACAAAATTCATTCTAAAGCAATCTGAGCCGTACCTAGCCCTCTTGTCATACAGGGCGATGCCCATTCAAGCCACCGGGTTTAGCCCGGCACAGCTGATGCTAGGACGCCAGATTCGCACCACTTTACCCTCAGTGGGTGTCTTCAAGCCGCCTGGCCCTGTTCCTCGGGACGAAGTCCTTAGGAGGGATGAAGAGGCCAAAAAGGGTTATCGTTTCTTCCACGACAGGAGACATTCTGTCAGGCCTTTACAGGAACTGAAAGCGGGCCAAAGTGTCAGAATTAAACTGGATGATGAGAAGAAATGGAAGACGCCTGCTACGGTAGTGGGCCGCTCTCCAGAACCAAGGTCTTACTCAGTCCTTACAGAGGGAGGGACGGTTACACGCCATAACCGAAGACATCTTCAGCCTGTACCTGAGAGTCTGGAACCGGATACCTCAGTACCACCGCCGGTGGGATCCCCTGTTCTAAGAGAGGTGCCTTCCCCTCAGCAAGATCACAGCGGGGATATATCTTTGCCTCCAGCAGACTCTTGTTCACCATCTTCTGTATCAGAGGACAGTTCATGCAAAGTTACATCAAGCGGAAGAGTGGTGAAACTTCCGGCCCGATACAGGGACTGACTTTAGCTAGAACAGTGACCGGAAGTATGGGCAGAATAATCCCATGGTCACTGTGGACTAGGGTAGTCTACCCCGATGTCCAAGTCAGGATGTAATTTATTTGTTCATGTTTTCTAATCTATCTGTTTTTATAATGTTCAAAAACAAAAATGTTGTTGTATACCCTGTTGGTGTACCTTGTTATTTATTATATGCAAATGTATGCTTTGCCTTTGAAAAAGGGGAAGATGTGATGAGAGCAGGATGTGATGTCACTAGTATATGGGCGGGGCTTAGGTCCAGTGTCTGTGTCGCAGTTAGTTTAGTACAATCAACCTGACTAGATGTGTATTGTTATGCTCTGCAATAAAATAGAGTTGTACCATCATTGCTGTGTCCTGCATATGTCCTGCATCTCATGACAGGAGTAAATTAGAAAGTTGTTTAAAATTGCATGCTCTATCTGAATCACGAAAAAGAAAAAAAAGTGGGTTTAGTGTTCCTTTAAGAGTAAATCTTAATGAAAATGAAATAATCTATGAGAATGATTAACTGAATGCCAGTTATATATTATTATTATCATGTATTTGTATAGCGCCGCCAAATTCCGCAGCGCTATACAAATAATAAACACATATAAACATAGCAAAAGACTAACTTCTCTCTGTTGTTTATTAAATATAATAGATAGGATTTTGCCATTTCTGCAGCTAGCAAACACGACACATAGTACTGCAATGAAAAAGTACAAAATTTATATTTATTTGTCATCATTTATTATTGTCACCTCATTGTTAACATTGCTATCATTTTACTACTTAAGTTATCCGTTTTAAAATATATTAACAAATTATTCATTGACCTGTAACTATCTGCATGCAACACAAAGGGGCCGATTTATTAAGCAGCGTATGCAGCTCATTCCGTGCGAGCCTTCTGACCCGCCAGAATCAGGATTTAAGAAGCAGCAGTCGTAAGAGGTTCTCTGAGGTGCCTCTAAGGTGGCAGACTGCAATCATCCCAATCAGATACAATAGGAATGATTGACACCCCCTGCCAGCGGCCGCGGATGTGTAGGGGCGGCATTGCACAAGCATTTCACCAGAAATGCTTGTGCAATGATAAATGCTGACAGCATATTCTGTTGGCATTTATTGATGTCCGCCCGCCATTTATCATGTCTGCCCGCCATTTGTTAAATCCACCCCAAATAGTTTAAAAGCATATAAAACTGTCATTTTATTAAAAAAAAATAATATGCATTGTTTTGCAATCTCAGGAAACAACTCGTTGAAATCCTTTTGAATGTTGTTGATCTTACTTCATTTATTGAGGCGAGACAACATGCACATATCAATCAGTCATTTTGCAGCATGTGGGAGCGTCAATGATTTGCATTCCGTGGAGAAATAAATTGCATATATGCAATGCATCATTATACATTGTATGGTGAATTAAATTTTGAGTTTTTATGTCCCCTTATGTAAAACCCATTTGCAGCTAAATGGCCCTACTGTTTAATGATCCGCTCGAGCGTTAACTGCACTAGAAGAAAGCTGCGCTAGAAGTACGCTCATCAGGTTGCGCTCGTATTATGAGTTGTAAGTAAACTGTTTTAACTAGTGCGTTAACCCGACCCGACCAGTGCCAAAAGACAAACTTAGAATAAATATCATGTGTGCGTTCACACATTCCCCGTAGAAGTCAATGGAGCAATAAAAGTGGAAAAAAAACCTACATCCTACTAGCGCGCAAACACGATCACATATTCTAATGTGCGCTAACCAAACATGAGATCATGATTATTTCACATTCTAATGTTCTTCACATATACAGAATATGTTCTATTTATTCATAAATACATATTTTTTATATATATATACATATATATATGATGTTTTTGGTACAAATATATATTTATACCTATATGTACTATATACCTGATTATATATAGGTATAGATATATAAATATATACATATATAGATAGAAATGAGTTTATTGAACAAGGGTTTATCTTTCGTGCCATCCTCTGGGATCAATGAATTCGATGTTTATATTGACATTCAGAGATTCTGCAGAAATCTAAGACTTAAAGAATTCTTAAATAGTGATCAGGAACAAGAGTGCAAGTTTAGATCTAAGTGGTCATTTGATCCCTCTTCCAACAGTTCGACCATTCATACTCTCACGGGCTTCCTTATGAAATCTATTAAGGATAGACCAAGAATGAGGATCAGAGACAATCTCACTAAGGATGAGAGATCAGCTCTTAAATCTTTGAAAGAAGACACTTCAATAGTGATCCGCCCAGCCAACAAGGGTGGGGTGATAGTCCTGTTGGATACAACATACTATAAGATGGAAATTCTGGGACAATTATCCGATAAGAAAACATGTATGCCGTTAAGGGGAGATCCAACCCTTAGGTTAAAAAAGAGAATTGACACAATGTTGATGGAATTCAAAGAAAGAGCATTAATCACACAACAAGATTATAACTTTCTATGATCATCCATTTATCCCCTTGCTATACACTCTACCTAAGGTGCATAAAAATGCGAATAACCCCCCAGGGAGGCCCATTGTCTCAGCGAGGAGTTCATTACTTCAACCTCTAGCACAGTTTGTAGATCATTATTTACAGCCTCTGGTCAAATCTATGCCATCTTATATACGGGACTCAAACGATTTCATTACTCATATTAAGAAGTTGGAGAACATCACTGATGGAAACCTTTTGGTAACTCTCGACATGTCAAGTCTTTACACTGTAATTCCCCACCAAGATGGCATTATGGCCGTAACCCAGGCTCTCAGGAAGGCTGTATACATTGGCCCCTCAGAAGAGGTACTAATTGGTCTCCTTACACTATGCCTTACAGAAAAGTATTTCCTGTTTGATTCTACATTCTATCTACAGATATCTGGGACAGCGATGGGGTCCAATGTGGCCCCATCGCTGGCCAATCTGTTTATGGCACAATACGAATCATCTGTTATGAAGGTCTTTGAGGATGACAACATCAGGTACTACTGTCGTTATATAGACGACCTGTTCCTGATATGGTCAGACGGGGAAGAAAGCTTATCACAGTGGATTGACCACTTGAATGCTCTTGCGAGTCCTATCAAATTTACCCATACAGTCAGCAACTCTACTGTGGATTACTTGGATGTCAGGGTGTTCAAGGTTGACGGAAGGTTGGGGACAACCTTATTCCGTAAAGCCACTGACCGGAATTCACTATTGCATGCCAGAAGCTGCCACCAACCCAGCCTCATTCATAATATCCCCAAGGCCCAGTACCAACGGGTAGTTAGAAATAACACCAATGAGATATTATGTGAAAAACAGCTACAAGAAATGACACAGCGGTTTGTGGAAAGAGGATACAAACAGAAAGGCTTGTTAGAGATGAAAACTCATGCATTGTCAACTATGGAACCAATAGCTGATGCCTCATCCAAGCAAGAGAATCAACTCACCTTTATGACCACTCTCCTGAGGTTATACCATTAACTCATACCATCAAAGAAGAATGGAAATTTGTTGAAGCAGATCACACCTTACCATTTAAAAACTGGAGAGCACCGAGGATCGGCTTCAGGCGAGGAAGAAATTTGAGAGATTATCTGGTCAAAGCCAATGTTAATCCTGAAGGGGGCACACGTACATGGCTAAAGTCAAATAAGAAAGGATGCTATCGTTGCATAAGCTGTGTGACTTGCAGTGGGATGCTAACTGGCACTCATTTTCATCACCCAGAAAGTAATAAAACATACGAGATTAAGCATTTTCTAACTTGTACCACTCAATTTGTAGTATACCTTTTGAATTGCCCCTGTGGTAAATTCTACATAGGCAAAACAACAGACGACGCGAGAATCAGGATGGCCAATCATAGGTCAAGTATCCGTTTGGCCATAAGAAACGGAAAGGCAGACCAGCCGGTGGCAAGACATTTTTTGGAGGCAGGACACTCAGTTAATGATCTGAGATTTAGACTGATCGACCATGTGCCAATCCCACGAAGGGGAGGAGATAGAGGAAACATGTTGTTACGCAAAGAAGCAAGATGGATATATGAACTTGGAACTTTACACCCGAGGGGTCTTAATACCCATACAGGATGGCAATGTTATCTATGACCTTTGGGAGTTCATGATCCATTAGTGGGGTGCTTGTTGCCCTACCTTATATGAGAGTTTATGATCCATCCCCCCTCTCTATGGGGTTCTCCTCTCCCTTTCTGCTACATCCCCCTTTTACTTCTTTTTCTCTCTTCTTTCTCACTCTTTTTATTTTTCTCTTATCTTTTTTCTTTTTCTCTTATCTTTTTTCTTTTTCCTTTTTTTTTTCTTTTTTCTTTTTTCCTTGTTCTTTTTTCTCTTTTTCTTTTTTTCTTTTTCTTGTTCTTTTTCTGCTTTTTCCTTTTTTCCTTTTCCCTTTGTTTTGTAATTTGTGAGTACATGATCCATCTCTTAGTGAGTTATACTATGACAACCACATAGTGATCTTATTGTAACTTTAAGACATTTTTGAGCCAGAAGGTTGGATATCATGTTGTTTAGTAGTTGATCATCTCTGTCCTAATTGAGGTATCCTCTTATATCTGTGATTAATACATGGGCTGAAGTCAGTTCTATTTTGTGCAAAACTCTGTTTTTATTAATTTTTTATTTATTCACTTGATCACTATTTTTTATGATGTTTTGGGTACCCTGTATGGTCGATCGGGGGCTTTTCTTACTCCATATTTGGTTCAGCGCTATGGGCAGGGTTTGATGGACATCTTTCCCCTCTGTTTGGCAATATGATCTGGTTTTTAACATTGTTTTGTTATGGAATTATATTTTGAGGTTATATGATTTAATTTTTATAAATTTTATAATACACATCTTGGGTGGCTCGCCACAGCTACTATAGTAATGGCTGGGGATGCCATTAGTTATGCAAATGCTGAAAGATAGGGAGCATTGATTTTCTCTGGTTTTTTTATTTTGATTTTTTTACCTTGGTTATTTTTTCGGAGCAACACTTATAAATAGGAGCATATATTTTATCTTTTATGTTGAGGATTTATTTAATATTCTGGAGATGTTATTGTTTGTGAGTTTGGTCAATATTGACTGCTCATCTAAGAAGTTTTTTTATGTGGATTGTGTTTTGAGGTGATTATGCACAGTTTCTGTTTGTTATGTTTTTGGAGCAACACACGTCTATTTCTGATGAGCTACCTACAAAGACTGGATGCGGATAAACCTTTAATAATCGGAGTCTTTGTTTGGTGAAATAACACTGGTATGCATATAATATAGCTAAGGCTGGAATTAAGGCTGGTGGTGTGAGTGTCTATTATCTCTATTGAGATGCCAATAACCTATTAAAACATTGCGGCACTACGACACGCCTAGATGTGGGCGGACTTGTCCCCGATTGGATGTTCCTCGCCACTTTGTTTACCTTAGTGATGAGCGATAATGCCTCCATAGGGTGATAGTGTGCGGCACAAGTTGTGTTAGCTAATCGAAATGAGATGATTTATGATTCTTATGGGATTCTTTTGGGTCACTGTAATATATATCAGATTTGATATATTTATAGATCCTTTTTTGGTTTTTGTGATACATTATGTTTTGACGGCCTTTGCCGACAGAGATGAAGACCGATCATTGAATTGGTTATTATGCTTTAACACAGTTCAAGAAGACTTGTCTGTGCAGCGCTCGGAGTGAGTGTTTGATGCGGCTCAGTGTTAATACTTTAGTTCAACTTTGGAGATGTGTGCGTCCCTAGTGACAGGGGGGCGTTTGTTATGGTTACACAGCGATGATGTGTTGGGCTATGAGTGTTAGGTCGTTGCTGATTGGTGGTATTACGATCTCCAATTTTGTTGTTTTACTCATACTTTTACTTTTATGTTTTACTTGCCTATCTCTGCACTTGATTGGAGTGAGATTGCCCCTTTGCATTGACGATTCAGGGTCCTATTTTAAACTGTACTTATGATTGTTTGTTATACACATTTTTCACGATATGTATATTTGGCTATCTATTGTTGATTGCTATTGGTCACTATGAGGGGTGTGTTGAATCTTTTTGGCCGTGATTGGTCAATCATGTGGGGAGGGTAATTTGGAGCCTATTTAAGGGCTGTTTTCACACATTGTTAATTGGTCAGAGGAAGGGACTGTTGCTGTCCCGAAACGTCACTATATTGCATTAAACTTTTTTCACAGTTGGAGTAAGTTCAGTGAGTGCTTCTTTGCTATATTTCTATATATATATATATATATATATATATATATATATATATATATATACATACATATATATATATATATATATATATATATATTATATATATATTATATTATATATATATATTAATTATATAATATTCCTATATATATTTATAATATATAGGAATATTTATTTATAAATACTTAGAACATATTCTGTGCAGGACATTGGAATGTCAAATATTTACAGTAAACCTTTATTAAAATGAATATTGCATAAATATGCTTTTACATGTTCTCATCTACTTAACTGCAAAGGGCTCCAATACACACACACACACACATATATATATATAATAACTCATTGTGTAGTTCATTAACAAATCTAGACAGGCCCAGAGGCTTGTTTTCTCACAGAAAACCTCTGAATTGTGGAGGATTTTAAACTCGCCTTTTATCTCCCCCTAATTTAAAATGTTGTTATATATATATATGTCTATATGTGTACATATGTATTTATGTGTTTATATATGTATATATGTCACTAGATACATATATACACATATAAATACATTAATACAAATGTACACATCTATATATATATATATATATATATAGATATTTACACACATATACATCTTTAGACATGTATATGTATGTGTCTCAATGTTAAAGTCCTTTACCTCACTTTTTTTTTCTTCTAATACTTGAGCGCTCATATCTTTGAGACCTTATAACTTTTGTGTGCAATCTGTGAAACAGTTAACCAGAGCTCTGAGGACGCAGTAGTCATTCTAGCGTAAATCTCAATTGTGCTCAAGCAAAAAGCTAAATATATGTACATGTGCTGTATAGCATGCCCAAAGCCCTCACATATGTTAAGATGACTATTTTTTAGAGTAACATACTGACTTTAGCAATAGTGTTACATATTAGCTAGCGCATCCCTTTTACTTTTAAGTTAAACAGAAATAGCTGATTTTACTCATTAATTTTATTAGTAGATTCTAATAGGCCAATTATTTTCCTGTTGCTCTTTCATGAGTGGTGTTGTGCAATGAAAATAGATTTTTTTTTGCTGCAGAGGAATGATACTGCAGTGGTAATTTTTCTTTTTGACCTTTACATCTGAGGCTGTTCTCGGTAGAGGATCAATAATTTAAAGGGATACAAAACTGGAAACTGAATAAAAATCTTCCCTAATGGAAATCCAGCTCTCATTCCATCCTACAGTCCTTTTAACAATTTGATCTCAAGTGTTCAGGCATAACCCTCCCAATTTACTTTTCTCTCTTGGTGTCTTTTGCTGAACACATTTGAAGCACTCTATAACAGCAGTTTAGCATCAATGATTTTAATAAAGTTATATATTGTGCTAATTTTGCTGCCATCTAGTGCTCAAAAGGGTATAAAATTGATTAAAGCATTGATGAAAACTGCTCCCATATAGTGCTCCAGATGCTTATATGCTCCTAAGCCTTAAGAGGCATGCTCTTCATTAAAGGATACCAAAAGGACTAAGTAAACTTGATAGTTTTTTTTTTTTTTGGGGGGGGGTGATTTTGTATTCTTTGAATAATGAAATAAAAATGCTGGGCTTTGTGTCTCTTTAACCCTTTAAGGGCACAGCTTTCAGTTTGCTCAATTGTTTTATGACGGAAAAATTCTGTCATATGTCCTTAAGAGGGAGGGATGCTAAACCAATTTTATTTTCTTTTATGATTCAGGTAGACAATACAATTTTAAAGAACATTCCAATTTACTTATGTTATACTTTTCAGCAACAAATATCAAATGAATGAAGCAAATTAGAAAATAGAAGTAAATTAGAAAGTTGTTTAAAATTGCATGCTCTTTCTAAATCATGAACAAAATTTGGGTTCCATGTTCCTTTAAGCTATAGCTAATTTACCTTAATATAAATAGAAGAAAGAGTAAGGACAGAATCTTGATAGGGTACTATCCTCACATAAAGCAAGAGGTATACGTGACATCCCCATATCACATTCTCTTTATCACTTTAACAGTCTAAATTAACAGGAAATGAGTGGACAAGTCTCCCAGCTAGGGAATGTGTCCACAATTTCTTATGCAACTCCGCCCCCTGCTTTTTACATTCAGAGCTTGTCAATCATTCCCAATGGATGGTTTAACACAGCTGCTTTAATCTGCTTCTTAATTTGTGTTGCAAACTCGTAACTAATGCAGATTAACTGACTGTTTTCTATGGATTGCAAAGGCCATAGAAAAAGAAAATAAAAAAATACCCAAGCTAAGTTTGATTAATTCCCACAACAAACTCTAACAAAAAACTGGAAGATGGGCCCTGTTCAGATTTGCTTGAATTAAAATTGAAATCTCCATGGTTCTGGATCTTAACAGAGTACATATATGTCCATATTATTGAATCAAGTTTTATTTTTAGATGTTGACTGTAAATTTTACTAGGTTTACCTATATGAATTCATATCTTATAGAAATAATATTTCAATAATACTTTATTATGGAAGCAACATATTAAAATGTATTACCAGAGCTTTCTGGATCAGCTTTTTTAGATTAGCAAATTGCTGGTTTCTTGTAGTAACTTGATTTCTTTAATAGATTTGCTCATATTCTATATTGGTTGCACTTTGGCTCTGCAATCCAATCATTTTAAGAATACCGTGTCATCTATCAGACATTCAATACCTGAAAGAAATACACACAAATTGCAATAATAAGTGCAGATGTTAGTATTGAAGTCCCTGGGCATAATTAGGAAGGAAGATATAAGGCTCCTAAGTAACTTGTGTCTCAGAATGAAGTCTGGACTACATGACTGAATGGTTTCAAAGTAACAGTGTCACATAACTGAAATATCCTATAAAACCTCTTTATGAGATAACTTCATTTTTCTCACAAAGGTAACACATCTAGAAATTGATATACTTAAATTTAAAGGAACATTAAACTCAAAATGCAACTTTTACCTGTAATTTACCTCTGCTATTTGTAGCCTAGACTTCAAACATTCTATACAGTAGGAGTCATCACTTAAAATTGGTTTCTGATGATTTTGAGCAGTGGATCTATTTATATAGCTGTATTAGATATATTTGCATAATTTCAGTGACAGCAAACTATCACCTAGATTACGAGTTTTGTTGGTAAGGCCGTGCGGTGCTAATGCTCAGTTTATGCTCACCACTCACCTACAAACAACGCTGGTATTTCAGGTTTTTTTCAACCCGGCGTTAGCCTCTAAAAAGTGAACGAAGAGCAAAATTTTGCTCCACATCTCACCTCAATACCAGCGCTGCTTACGGTAGCGGTGAGCTGGCTGAACGTGCTCATTCAGCTCCTAACGCAGCCCCATTGATTCCTATGGGGAAAGAAAATTTATGTCTACACCTAACACCCTAACATGAACCCCGAGTCTAAACATCCGTAATCTTACACTTATTAACCCCTAATCTAATGCCCCCAACATCGCCGACACCTGTGTTATATTATAAACCCCTAATCTGCCGCACCTACATTATACTTATGAACCCCTAATCTGCTGCCCCCAACATCGCCAACACCTACATTATAGTTATTAACCCCTAATCTGCCCCACCAACTAATTGGATCAGCCAATAGGATTTTTCCTACCTTAATTCCGATTGGCTGATAGAATCCTATCAGCCAATCGGAATTCAAGGGACGCCATCTTGGATGACGTCATTTAAAGGAACCTTCATTTGTTGGGAGTCATCAGAAGAAGAAGATGCTTCACTTCGGCTGGCTTGAAGATGTACCGCTTCGGATGGATGAAGATAGAAGATGCTGCCTGGATGAAGACTTCTGCCCATCTGGAGGTCCTCTTCTGCCCGGATCGGATGAAGACTTCTGCCCCTCTGGAGGACCACTTGTGCCCGGCTGGGTGATCTTCAAGGGGTTAGTGTAAGGTTTTATTAATGGGGGATTGAGTGGGTTTCAGAGTAGGGTTGGGTGTGGGTGGTGGGTTTTAATGTTCGGGGGGTATTGTATTTTTTTTTCAGGTAAAAGAGCTGATTACTTTGGGGCAATGCCCGGCAAAAAGCCCTTTTAAGGGCAATTTATAATTTAGTATAGGGTAGGGATTTTTATTATTTTGGGGGGAATTTTATTTTATTAGGGGGATTAGATTATGTGTTATTAGTTTCAAATTCTTGTAATTATTTTATAATTTTTTGTAATTTAGTGGGTTTTTTTTTCGTACTTTAGTTTATTTAATTTAATTGTAGTTAATTTATGAAATTATTTTAATTATAGTGTAGTGTTAGGTGTAATTGTAATTTAGGTTAGGTTTTATTTTACAAGTAAATTTGTTTTTATTTTAACTAGGAAGTTATTAAATAGTTATTTAGTTATTTAGTAACTATTCTACCTAGTTAAAATAAATACAAAGTTGCCTGTAAAATAAAAATAAACCCTAAGCTAGCTACAATGTAACTATTAGTTATATTGTAGCTAGCTAAGGGTTTATTTTATAGGTAAGTATTTAGTTTTAAATAGGAATTATTTATTTAATTGTAGTAATTTTATTTTGTTTTATTTAAATTATATTTAAGTTAGGGGGGTGTTAGGGTTAGGGTTAGACTTAGGTTTAGGGGTAATACATTTAATATAGTTGCGGAGACGTTGTGGGCGGCAGATTAGGGGTTAATAAATGTAGGTAGGTGTCAGCGATTTTAGGGACGGCAGATTAGGGGTTAATAAAATGTAACTAGTGTTTGCGAGGCGGGAGGGCGGTGGTTTAGGGGTTAATATATTTTTTGAAGTGGCGGCGATGTCCAGTCGGCAGATTAGGGGTTAAAAATTTTAGTTAACTGTTTGCGATGTGGGGGGGGAGCTTGGTTTAGGGGTTAATAGGTAGTTTATGGGTGTTAGTGTACTTTTTAGCACTTTAGTTAAGAGTTTTATGTTACGGCGTGAGCCCATAAAACTCTTTACTACTGACTTTTAAATGCAGTAGCAGTCTTGACAGGCGAGGGTGTACCGCTCACTTTCTCCAAGACTCGTAATACCGGCGTTAGGAAAATCCCATTAAAAAGATAGGATACGCAATTGATGTAAGGGGATTTGTAAGGGGATTTGCGGTATGCTCGGAAAAAAAGTGAGCGGTACACCTGTACCTGCCAGACTCGTAATACCAGCGGGCGTTAAAAGGCAGCGTTGGGACCTTTCAATGCTGCTTTTTAAGGCTAACGCAGGACTCGTAATCTAGGCATATATGCGGATCATTAAAATGCTGCAGTTCCTTATTGGCAGTTGCTAAAATCAGCAAGGGAAGGAGTTACTGAACCCAACTGTTAGCAACATCCCCTTTTCACTGTACAAAATACTTAGTGATATGATTTTGTGAGATGAACATGGGATTAGAAAACATTATCATAAGACTAGTAATGAAAGCTGTGCATTTTAGAATAACCTATTGCCTTGATTTTGTACATAAAGGACAGATTTTTCTATGAACTTAAAGGGACACTGTACCCAAAAATTTAATTTTGTGATTCAGATTGAGCATGAAATTTTAAGCAAATTTCGAATTTACTCCTATTTAGTGATGTCACGAATAGTTCGCCGGTGAATAGTTCCCGGCAAACATAGCATGTTCGTATTCGCCACGGCGGGCGAACATATGCGATGTTCGATCCACCCCCTATTCGTCATCATTGAGTAATACTTTGACCCTGTACCTCAATGTGTCAGAAGACACATTCCAGCCAATCAGCAGCAGACACTCCCTCCCACACCCTCCTACCTCCTGGACAGCATCCATTTTAGATTCATTTGGAAGCTGCATTCTTAGTGAGAGGAGGGACAGTGTAGCTGCTGTTGATTTAATAGGGAAATTGATAGCTAGGCTAGTGTATTCAGTGTCCACTACAGTCCTGAAGGACTCATCTGATCTCTGCTGTAAGGACAGCACCCCAAAAAGATTTTTAGGGCTAGAACATCAGTCTGCTTTTTTTTTTTTTCCTGTGTAATCTAATTGCAGCTGCCTGCCTGCCAGTGTGTGTGTCAGGCTCACAGCGTATACTGTGCCCACTTGCCCAGTGCCACCACTCATATCTGGTGTAACAGTAGTGTAGATTTAAAAAAAACAACACTTTTTTGACTGTGTTAAATAATAGCAGTCAGTTTCCTTCACACGTGTGCGTTTCAGAGCCTGCCTGCCAGGGCACAGTGTCACCCCAGTGCAACTCATATCTGGTGTAAAAGTAGTGTAGATTTAAAAAAAAAAAAACTTTTTTGACTATGTTAAATAATAGCAGTCAGTTTCCTTCACACGTGTGCGTTTCAGTGCCTGCCTGCCAGGGCACAGTGTCACCCCAGTGCAACTCATATCTGGTGTAACAGTAGTGTAGATTTTAAAAAAAACAACACTTTTTTGACTGTGTTAAATAATAGCAGTCAGTTTCCTTCACACGTGTGCGTTTCAGAGCGTGTCACCCCAGTGCAACTCATATCTGGTGTAACAGTATTGTAGATTTAAAAAAAAAAAACACTTTTTTGACTGTGTTAAATAATAGCAGTCATTTTCCTTCACACGTGTGCGTTTCAGTGCCTGTCTGCCAGGGAACAGTGTCACCCCAGTGCAACTCATATCTGGTGTAACAGTAGTGTAGATTTAAAAAAACAAAACACTTTTTTGACTGTGTTAAATAATAGCTGTCAGTTTCCTTCACACGTGTGCGTTTCAGGGCCTGCCTGCCAGGGCACAGTGTCATGCCAGTGCAACTCATATCTGGTGTAACAGTAGTGTAGATTTAAAAAAAAAAAAACACTTTTTTGACTGTGTTAAATAATAGCAGTCAGTTTCCTTCACATGTGTGGGTGTCAGGGCCTGCCTGCCAGGGCACAGTGTCACCCCAGTGCAACTCATATCTGGTGTAACAGTAGTGTAGATTTAAAAAAACAACACTTTTTTGACTGTGTTAAATAATAGCAGTCATTTTCCTTCACACATGTGCGTTTCAGTGCCTGCCTGCCAGGGCACAGTGTCACCCCAGTGCAACTCATATCTGGTGTAACAGTAGTGTAGATTTAAAAAAACAACACTTTTTTGACTGTGTTAAATAATAGCAGTCAGTTTCCTTCACACGTGTGCGTTTCAGGGCCTGCCTGCCAGGGCACAGTGTCACCCCAGTGCAACTCATATCTGGTGTAACAGTAGTGTAGATTTAAAAACAACAACACTTTTTTGACTGTGTTAAATAATAGCAGTCAGTTTCCTTCACACGTGTGCGTTTCAGGGCCTGCCTGCCAGGGCACAGTGTCACCCCAGTGACACTGGGGTGACACTACCTGATCGATACAATATCATACCTGATGTTTTAAAGCACGTTATTGCAAACAATTTAGGAATGTTAGGTGATTTATGCCCTTTATGGCTTAAAACCAGACTCTGTATCAACTATGTAATTTTCCATGGGAGTTTTGCCATGGATCCCCCTCCGGCATGCCACAGTCCTGGTGTTAGTCCCCTTGAAACAACTTTTCCATCACCATTGTGGCCAGAAAGAGTCCCTGTGGGTTTAAAAATTTGCCTGGCCATTGAAGTCAATGGGGGTTCGCCCGGTTTGCCGGTTCACAAACGTTTGGGAAGTTCGCGTTTGCTGTTCACAAACCCAAATTTTTAGGTTCGCGACATCACTACTCCTATTATCAAATTTTCTTCATTATCTTGGTATCTTTATTTGAAATGCAAGAATGTAAGTTTAGATGCCGGCCCATTTTTGGTGAACAACCTGGGTTGTCCTTGCTGATTGGTGGATAAATTCATCCACCAATAAAAAAGTGCTGTCCAGAGTACTGAAACCAAAAAAAAAAAGCTTAGATGCCTTCTTTTTCAAATAACGATAGTAAGAGAACGAAGAAAAAATGATACTAGGAGTAAATTAGAAAGTTGCTTAAAATTGCATGCTCTTTCTGAATTACAAATGAACAAATTTGGGTTCAGTGTCCCTTTAAGTATGTTGATTTTTAAGCAAATTACTCCCACTCAATGTACAGAGTATATATATATATATATATATATATATATATACATGCCATAAACATAGGTGTCTAGGAGGGAGTGGGGCCACATTATTATTTTCCTGGGCCCCTTTTTCCTTAAACAAAAAATACAGTTGTATTTTGCAACTATTTTCTATAATCCAGGCCCAGTTATATTTGTCTTTGTACTAATGCAGTCAAAGTAGATATTTTGTTTATTGCGAGAAGTAAGCTGCACTTAGGCTAAGTGGGCCAACTATCTGCTATCATATTGTGCATATTGCTGAGCACTATCATTGCTAAAGGTGGGCTTCATCTGAATTATGGCTTACCCTCCATTTGTGTCATTTCATCTAAAAGTTATCATTTATTTACATTAGTCATTTTGGATATGAGAAAAAAAAAATTACTGGACAACAAAAGTTCTTTTTTTTCCCATCTGATTTTTGACCCCATAACAACACAAATGTACCCTGTATGTCTTGGGTCCTTAAAGTGAAAGTAAATTCTAGCATTTTAAAAACGCTAGGATTTACTATCAAAACAAATAAAGGGGACTTTCAATCGATCGCCGTTTTTACTTTGAACAGCAGCCCACGGCAAAAAATAAATTTGGCTAAGAGGTGACGTTTTCACCTCTTAGCCAATAGCCGTGCGGTAAATCTGGCTTGGTGCCCATGAAAACGTCACCTCTTAGCCAAACTTTTTTTTTTGCAGTGGGTTCCTGTACAAGGTAAAAATGGCAATCGATTGAATCAAATAAAGGAGCTTTCTACATGAAGTATCTTATACATCATGAATGAAAGTCCCCTTTATTTGTTTCAATAATAAATCCTAGCGTTTGTAAAATGCTAGGATTTACTTTCCCTTTAAGGGGTTTGGAGTCCTGTAATAGAGCAATTCTTGCAGATGGCAACGAGACACGCTATTACTACAGGTATTTGGAAATAGCGCAGTGTCTTTTTGATACCAATGAGCTACAAATTTGAAATGGATGTGCAGCTCCTCTCTCCTGATGCACATACTGACACAGGTAATGTTATGTTCGGGGCATTTTAATTTTCTGCTCCCACCCCATGTAAATTTCTAAGCATACCCACTTACATATTCCTTGGTTTGAAAGACTGTATTGATGAAGATACACTTATATGTATTGTAAATATATGTGTCTACTTAAAGGGACAGTCAACACTAGAATTTTGTTGTTTTAAAAGATAGATAATTCCTTTATTGCCTATTCCCCAGTTTTGCATAACCAACACTGTTTTATTAATATACATTTTACCTCTGTGATTCACTTGTATTTAAGCATCTTCTGACAGCCCCCTGATCACATGACATTTTATTTATTATCTATTGACTTTCATTTTAGCCAATTAGTGCAGTGTCTGCCACAATCCACGGGCGTGATCACAATGTTATCTATAGGGTTTAGATGAACTAGCTCTCCCCTGTTGTGAAAAGCAAATAAAAAGCTTGTGATAAGAGGTGGCCTTCAAGGGCTTAGAAATTATCATATGAGCCTTCCTATGTTTAGCTTTCAACTAAGAATACCAAGAAAACTAGGCAAAATTGGTGATAAAAGTAAATTGGAAAGTTTTTTAAAATTACATTCTCTATTTAAAACATGAAAGTTTTTTTTGGACTTGACTGTCCCTTTAACACACATCTCTTTAGAAGACCCAGTCTGTTTCTCACAGTCTGGGACATAGAGCATGTCCAGCAAGACAATCACACCTACAGCCATCTAAACTAATAACAGAGGCTTTAACATAACATGTCAATGACCAGGATAAAAATGTAGCCTTTAAAGGGACAGTCTAGTCAAAAATAAACTTTCATGATTCCGATAGGGCATGTAATTTTAAACAACTTTCCAATTTACTTGTATATCAATTTTGCTTTGTTCTTTTGGTATTCTAATTTGAAAGCTAAACCTAGGTAGGTCCATATGCTAATTTCTTAGCCCTTGAAGGCCGCCTCTTATCTGAATGCTTTTTGACAGATTTTCACAACTAGAGTTAGTTCATGTGTGCCATATAAATAACATCATTCTCCCGTGGAGTTACCTAGGAGTCAGCACTGATTGGCTAAAATGCAAGTCTGTCAAAAGATTTGAAATAAGGGGGCAGTCTGCTGAGGATTAGATACAAAGTAATCACAGAGGCAAAAAGTGTATTAATATAACAGTGTTGGTTATGCAAAACTGGGGAATGGGTAATAAAGGGACTATCTATCTTTTTAAACAATAACAATTCTGGTATAGACTGTCCCTTTGACAAAGAAAATACTGCTGATCAAGGGTTGATTTTTTCTGAATTTTGACCTTGTTTTCGTGCAATAATAGGGTAACTCACCAATGTATTATATGCTGGTTAATATTGTACTGGGATCTCCATATCAAGATTTTTTTCTTCTTCATTTAAATTATCTTTATTGATACAACCAACCCTTTTCCCACAGGATAACATAATTTTATTTGTAACTATCAGTAAAGATACTTAACAATTTTGATGGAAGCAACCCAGCTCCTGACATAGTAAATGGTACATCTGTAAATAATCTTGTCACATTAAAGGTCTTTGAGTTCAATATTTACTGTGCAATCTTTTAGCATAGGGCAGTTTTCAGTGTAAGAAGACACCTATTCAAGTCAATGAGAGGATGTTTGTCAACTGTTTTCTTTACCCTCAGTACACAAAGATCTTTATCAAAAAGTCAACAAAGGGGAAATGGCAAAAAATATGGATCCTTTCCTGTGGACTGTCAGTATTGCTCATATACATAGGAAAACATGTTATTGTACAAAGAATCACATTAATATATCAT
This sequence comes from Bombina bombina, assembly GCF_027579735.1. NCBI lineage: Eukaryota > Metazoa > Chordata > Amphibia > Anura > Bombinatoridae > Bombina > Bombina bombina. Next base: position 182,717,209 of record NC_069502.1, read on the forward strand.
ACTTCTAATAATTAACAAAGCTTTATACTCAAACTAAATAAAAAATATATAAATTTCACACAATATATATATATAAACACACATTTTCAGAAGTCCTCTTTCAGATGGAAAAAAAATTGTGCAATGTCCAGTTAAAAAAAAATTGTATCTCAAAAAAAAAAGAAAAACCACTCTCTGGCACACACTTCAAATTAAGTGTGTGCCAGAGAGTGGTTTGTGTTTTTTCTTTTTTTTGAGATACTATTTTATATCTACCACTAGGGCACCCCCGGCACTCCATTGTGAAATATTAGTGTATGGGTAATATATGAAGTCTAATTTTGATGAAGAGATTAGTTCTATACTTATCTTTTTGATATATGGGGGGGGAGAAAATGTGCATAAATATTAAAAAGAAATTCAGTAGGCTGTATTGAATCCCATGAACAGATTCTCCAAAACCAATACTGAATTCTTTACCTTTGCATAGTTGTAATATATATGTGAAGTGTGATTAGTTATCATAACTACCTTTCAATGCAGAATTAAATAGCTAAGGAGAATTTTTTTTTATTTATTTGCAAGAATATGGGTTAAAGGGACATGTTTGCCATATATTAATCCCTCTTAAAATGATGCAGCATATCTATAAAAAGTACAAAATATCACATGAACATCTCTGTGTAAAAAGGAAAATATTTGAACTCAACATTTCCTCAGTTTAAAGCGAAAGTCAACACCAAAATTGTTATTGTTTAAAAAGATATATAATGACTTTACTAGTACCCATTCCCCAACTTTGCACCACCAACATTGTTATATTAATATGCTTTAAAACCTTTAAAACTCTAAATTTAAAGTCCCTTTACAGTGGGATGTAGGTACTGATGACATTTTGAGTTAAATATATTCAGCTTTGACAGGGAGATGTTCATTTTCTAGTAAGGTTTTAAAGATATCCTTCATCACTTTCAAGCTATTCAGCTTTTGAGTTACATGTACCTTTAAGTAACATGTACCTTTAAGTAACATGTACCTTTAAAGTGCCATAAAACATGTTGAGATCTTTGCATATCCTAAAAGGGCTAATTATGAAAAATAGTTTGAATATTGCTGGCAAGTATTTTAAAATAATTTTTAAAAATAAGCAAAATTAGTTACATAGGCATGCTGTCTGGAGTAGGTTGATCCACACCCCCATCAGTATTTAGCACCAGAAACACAGGCATTGTGTTTCAACTGAGTTCACAGCAACTTATTTGCTTCTAGACATGCTCCAGCCAACAATGACTGTGCAAGTCTGCATATCTATGGTAGATATAGATACAGCCATAGAAGGAATTGTGTGGGGGGAGCTGTACAATATGGAAACTTAAAATAAAGGGTTAATGGTGAGGCATTGCAGTATAAATTTGAAGGTAAAGTAATTAAAGTACATATTATTATATTTTGTCTCTATCCCAATTTGGTTTATTAAAACTCACACACAAAAGCTACAAGTGATAAGAGGGCATAAGTTTAAAGCCCCTCTAATGCAACACATTTCTCGTCTGTAAAGTCGCTGTTTCCTCAGGCATATCAGGCCTGAGGAAACGGCGAATTTACAGCCGAGAAACGCGTTGCATTAGGGTGGCTTTAAGCTTATGCCCTCTTATCACTTGTAGCTTTTGTTTGTATGTGAGTTTTAATAAACCCCTGTTTTTACATAAAGCCAAGTGTTAGCACCTTACTTCTATCTCTACCGCTCTTTGGGACGGACTGCACTTTGGTACTCCATCTGGGTACTGCATCTGGTCTTCCTGTTGCCTGGGTTAGCTGATACACCCCAAGTTATCAGCCTGCTATCACAAGCACATAAGGGTGCTTCAGCTAAATGTGAGTACCCATTTGGCTTTTTATTCAGTGTGGGATATGTTACATCTCTGATCTACACATGAGGTGCCCCTTTGTCTTTTGTATCCAATGATCCCTTTTACCTGCTGTTGAGAATTAAATTGTTTCCAAATAACTTCTTTACTTTTATTTTGCTATGTGAAATATCAGATTTTAGCAGTAAACGTATTCACCTATCCTGAAAATATGAATATTTTTATATTCTTTAACGAAAAGATATGTAAACAAGAATCAGTAGCAGTCCAGTGATTATCAGATTTTGTACATAGCCAGATAAGACGAGGCATGTGTCTATAGAAAAATAGATAAGATAAAGATGTCTGCATTTTCTGCAAACTCAACCTATTTAAATGGACTATGTTTTTAGTGAGCAAAAAAGCTATTTTATATACAAAAATGAACATAAATTATCATTTTTTTAATGCATTTTATACTCTGCAGCAGGTATAACAAGTCATTTGAAACACTTTAAGGGGGAATCTTACAGTATAATCTCCCTTTAAAGTAACCTTTATGTACTTTTTTTTATTATTGCAACCAATTTGGACTCATTGCTTGAGCCAATATCTTGCTCTTCTCCACAGTTAATTAAATAATAATGTGTTGGGCTTTTTTTCCCCTGTAACTGTGATTTTTCATGTGTACTTCCTAAGAATACATTTTTATTCGCCATCACATGTCTAGTGTTAAAGGGACATTCCAGTCAAAATTTAAATTCACAAATATGAATCACATCTTTGAATAGAAACATATATACATTTATAGGCAAAAATGCTTCTAGTAAAAGTTATCACTGTATTATTGTTAACATTTTTCTCTGCAGGTGCACGTGAGACATAGCTAGAAATTCTCAGAGCACCAGAATTTTAAATACTGCAGCTGGTCAGAGTGTCAGTGGGGCTTGTATCATGTCAGTAATTAATAAATTGAGTCATTGCCAGATGATACAAGCATCACAGGCTCTCTGAGCAAGTGCTTTGTTTATATGCTGGTGCACGGTGCATACTTAAATACACTTTGAACATGTCTATTACAAAAATGCTTCTATTCAAAATTGAAATGCATTCATGTGGATTTCAATTTTGTCTGGAATGTCCCTTTAAAGTGTCTAAAAGGAATGTGTCCCTGCATTAGTTTGGAAGCTCTGTAAAACATAAGGATTCTTACAGATAATGGCGATTTAACAAAATCAAGACTTACCTGCCACATCTTACAGTTTGCATGTATACGTAATCTCTTTCTGTCATTATCAAAGAAAAAATGTCTTCACATTTTACTGAAGAGGGGTTTAAATTATAAAATCAATAAATCCTATGGGACATTAACTACCAGGAAATGCCTGTCCATCTATATATATATATTGGAAATGAGAATGCTGTATATGAGCGCATTACTAGCTCTTACAAGATGGAAATCAAAAGACATAATTCACATTAATATGATTGATCGAGTAAGTCGCTCATTCACATGCTACTTTGGTTTGTGTTACAATAATATGACTTTAAATCAAAGCCTTTTATTGCCATCACTTGAGATGTGACCCAACCAGAAAGTGTGTGATGTAAGATAGAAGATCCAAAATCCAATAAAAAAAAACCTGAGTATTAAACAAGGTATCCCAGAATCTATTAAATCCTCAGGTATTGATGTCATGATTATTTCAATACAGCAATCCGTTTATAAATGCAATTCTTTGATTTTTTTTTTCCAGCTGATTTTAAACCTTTATATCTCTGGATCTACTGCTTGTTTTTTCATCTTGTTTGATTGGTATCTTTTTGCAACAAAAATATAATATTAGTTCATTACATATGCAACCAATAATTATAATTTAAAGGGACAGTCAACCATAGAATTGTTATTGTTTTAAAATATAGATATTCCCTTTATTACCCATTCCCCAGTTTTGCATAACCAACACAGTTATATTAATGTACTGTTTACCTCTGTGATTACCTTGTATCTAGGAACCTTCTTCCAGCCCCCTGATCACATGACTGTGACTGTTTTTTATCTATTGTCTTAAATTTAGCATTGTGTTGTGCTAGATCTTAAATAACCCCCTGTGCCTGAACACAGTGTTATCTATATGGCCCACGTGTACTTTCTGTCTTTGTGTTGAAAAGAGATTTTAAATCCTGTGATAAGAGGCAGCCCTCAAAGGCTTAGAAATTAGCAGATGAGCCTACATATGTTTAGTTTAAACTAAGAATACCAAGAGAAAAAAGCAAATTTGATTATAAAAGTAAATTGGAAAGTTGATTAAAATTAAAAGTCCTATCTGAATAATGAAATTTTAATTTATACTTGACTGTCCCTTTAAGTAATTGTACTTTAACCGCCAAACAATTCATCGACACCATTGATGATCTAATTAACTTGAGTGCAAGTTTCACAAGAAGTAACACTCTGAAGACTAGGAAATTGATGGCTAAATCTACATTTTGCCCAGGGGTGGCTTCTCCACACTGAGATAAGATTATCACTGCTCTGCTTTACTCCTGACACCCTTCTGCCCTGACAGGGGCATCTGTGAGTAATAATGGGTCTTAGATTGGTTAGAGAACCCTTATATATCTTACTTCTTCTTCATCAAATAAATAAAGCAATAAAAAAACACATAATTTCAATGTTTGATCTTGTAGAGACAACATTTTAACTGAGTCTAAGTAGGAGGTGATGCTGGGTAGAGAGAGGCAAGGCTCTAGAAATGTTAGCAGTGTTTTGCCTCTTCCTGTTCGGCAAGGATTTCTATCCCACAAGTGATGGATCATGGACTCTCACCATCCTATGTTAAAAAAAACTATTTAGTTTATGAACATGTGAACTAAGTATTCACAAAATCTTAAGCTTTTATAAAACACCCATACAAACAATGAAGATATGTCACATATAATCAATAAATATGCCAACACTCACAAAATACAATATTTTATTAATAGTGTGACTTTTCCATATATAAAAATTTAAAAATAGAAATCAGTCCTAAAAAGTTTAATAAAGGGCCCCAAACCATTCATTCACTAATCCACCACATACATAAAAAAAAAACATGGTGTCTCAAAGGGGAGCCGTGGTCCTCAGCAAGTGAGAAAGTCAATGGCGCTGTAGAGTCAATTCTTCAAATTCAATTTGATCACCTTGTAAATATTATGACTTAAGATCAAACAACACAGTATCTCTAATATCCAATTTACACACTCTGATGTTGTATATATAGGTTTCTAAAAAATATGAAAAAATGTCACCCTAAAATGGCCAAAAGGAGTTTTTAAAAGGTCCAATGTGTACAATATAAAAAAATTAAAAAATCCTTTAAAAACCTGCCAGAAAAGGTGTTTCTGTTTGATTTAAATAGTAGAATTATCCATATGTGTGGTATAGCAGGAGTTTTCATGGACAGAATGCATTTAAAAAGCATTAAATAAATGTTTTTTTTTAACCATTTTAAATGGATTTATATAATTTATATAGAAAAGTGTAAAGGTTTCTATAAAGTAAAGGGCACCACCGTGTTTAAACTTAAGTTTCTGCTTATCTATATTTCATAAAATGACTATGTTATAATAAAGTTGTGTGAAATCTGTGTTACATAATAACTTTAACAATCCTATTTTCTACACAGCCTTTTTTATTGCCTGTTTTATATCTGTTCCTAATTGTCTTCAACGGGATGTATAGATACGGGGAAAACATCAGTTTAAACATGGTGACATCCATAACTTTATAACAAATAGTGGAATTTAGAAAAACAGCTATTTCCAGAGCTAAATTACAGGAAATTTGGACAGAATAAATAATAAAAGCATACTGCAAATTTTTTTTAACTATACATAATTAAACATTTTATATTACCATCTCATAGGGTTTAACATCCCTAACATCCCTTTAAATAATTTTACTGTATGAGATTAGTTAAGATTGTTATAGCTGAGCTAATAAAAAGCCAAAATAAGAAAATAGTTAGAAGGATATAAAAGTGCAAAAGGAAAATGCTCTATGTCAGAGCATTTCATTATTGCACTATTGTTAATATATAACTGTGTGTCTAACGCCTGCAAATTGATTAAACACATAGATAAAAACAGCTTCAGAGCAGCAATGCACTACTGGGAGCTAGCTGAAAACATCTGATGAGCCTAAGACAAGAGATAAGTGTGCAGCCACCAATAACCACCTAGATCCCAATAGTTCAGGATACACACATATATTCATTTTCAACAAAGAATACCAAGAGATCAAAATAAATTTGAAAAAAGAAGTGAAATTAATATAACATGCTCTTTCTAAATCAAGCAAGTTTAATTTTAACTTTCCTATCCTTTAAAGGGACAGCCTAGGCCAAAAAAAACTTTCATGATTCAGATAGAGCATGTAATTTTAAACAATTTTCCAATTTACTTTTATCACCAATTTTGCTTTGTTCTCTTGGTATTCTTAGTTGAAAGCTTAACCTATGAGGTTCATATGCTAATTTCTTAGACCTTGAAGCCCACCTCTTTCAGATTGCATTTTAACAGTTTTTCACCACTAGAGGGTGTTAGTTCACGTATTTCATATAGATAACACTGTGCTCGTGCACGTGAAGTTATCTGGGAGCAGGTACTGATTGGCTAGACTGCACGTCTGTCAAAAGAACTGAAAAAAGGGGAAGTTTGCAGAGGCTTAGATACAAGATAATCACAGAGGTTAAAAGTATATTATTATAACTGTGTTGGTTATGCAAAACTGGTAAATGGGTAATAAAGGGATTATCTATCTTTTAAAACAATAACAATTCTGGTGTAGACTTTCCCTTTAATAGCTGACCATGAGGGCTAGAAATTAGAAACCCTGTTCTATACATGCTTTGCTTGATCAAATAAACATACCCAATAGTATTTTCATGGGTTTAACCATAGTCTACAATAAAATGCAAATGATGCAAACAAAATAGGTTTAAAACATTTGTTTTGTATGGAGAACTTGTCCAGTGCAGTTCTTAATTGCTGATGTAAGTGATGTGTGTAAATACCTTTAATGCCCCCTTTAATGGATGTATTTTGTCAAATTATCTAAGAAGGGTCATTTGCACATATTACATAGTCTTCCTGGTCCTGGTCTCTGCAGTAGATTGCTAAATGCTATTATTCAGAGTGCTGTTTGCAATTGTGTGGATGAACAAACTATTAAGATTACTAATGCTTTAATAATGAAGCTATAAATTAATTTATGTTTTTACTATTTTATAGTAATCCACTAGAAACATTGGAATGGTAGAATTACTTCTAATGGGGGGGAATTCATTTTACAATTTGAATACCTATATACATTCACCCACCCTGAGGTAAAATACTGTCATTATTTGTAGAAATAGCATATTAAAGGCAATTAAAAGTTTCTGATTTTCATGCTTTAATAATAAAAAACAGAAGTTGTTCTCTCACATTCATTATCATATGATTCATGTCCTTCTCTCTATTCCTTAAAATCTAAATTGTTTCTCTACATATATACAATATTTCCTTAGATATGTTATAAATCATGTAATAGCTATATATTAGTAAGTATTCATGTGTGAACAGAACTCAAGTAGGCAATACAAAACAAAATGCACAAAATGTTCAGATGGGAATTAGTGACAGAACCAGTGGCTTGACAATGGGCACAAATGTGCATCAAGGAAAAAGTAACTTTGGAATTTCAAAGGGACATTGAATGGACAGTGTACTGTATTTTTCTCTCTCATTTGGGGCTAGATTACAAGTAACGCACTAAATATCGATTTTAGTGCTCTGCTTTGTAATACCAGCACTAAATTACACTAAGACTACACTTTCCCCATCTTTTCCTCTTTCTTGTCTATTACCTTTTTCCTCTCTTCTTTAACCCCCCCCCCCATTATCTTTCTGTAATACTGTTTAAGGGACAGTTTATCCAAAAAAATTATTCCATTTAAATTGTTCTCAATTATCCATTACCTGCTGGAGTGTATTAAATTGTTTACAAGTGGCTCCTTAACCCCAATTTTGGCTTTTAAAATAGCTGATTTAGCTTGTGGTATCCCAACCTATACTGAAAATTGTGATGCTGGAGTCTCATCTACTTAGTATCCTACATAAACATAGCCAGCAGAGGAAATGTCACTCCCAGTGGGGTGCAGGATAATTTTCCATTGTTCTATCAATGTATTGAGCTTTAGTTTTCCAGACAAATAAAAGATAAGGAAGCAAGTGTAAAAAAAGGAGAATTAAACAGTGCTTGCTACCTGGGTGGAGAAACCTATCACAATATTGCTTACAAAAAACTGGTGTGATATAAATGTAAGTTATACCACTCAAAATATAACATGAAACAGACTATAAATAATCAAGCACACAATAAAAGTAAGATGAAATAAAATTAAATCAAATTAAATCATACACTTGTGAGATTGATATAAATCTGAATACCAATTGATATAACGGAATAATATAAAACAAATTCTCCCCCTAGACCAAAGATGTCTAAATGTATCAAAATAACCAGGAAACCAGGTGCAGCTGTTTACCAGAGGTGTCCTTCGTGCCGCCCGGAGCAAGGTAGAATCCAAAAATCTGTTAAAAACACAAAGCGCAACCGGATTCAAGTGTAGATAGTAAGGATGGAACACGCCACACTGCTATATTGCACTTACAATGTTAAAAATTATTTATTGCACATCGACACATCCCAACAGTTCTTCAAGCAAAATGCAGGCTAAAACCAATAAAAATAATAAGCATTAAAATGGAAATAAGACCAAAAATGTCCCCGTGAGTCTGTCACGCCTTCAAAGTAGTCTTCCAGCCAATCTCGATATTCAACACTCACAGCGTGCATCATCACGTCCCGCGTATACCTTGGGTAAGACAGCACGGTGGCGGTTGAAATGCGTTGAGGCTAACATTAAGTCTTCTGAGGATCCGTAGAAGTTTTACCTCGCTCCCCCCTTCCTAGCACAGCGATTGAGATTCACACCGCAAGACCAAGGTATACGCGAGACGTGACGATGCACTCTGTGAGCGCTGAATATCGAGATTGGCTGGAAGACTACTTCGAAGGAGTGACTGACTCACGGGGACATTTTTGGTCTTATTTCCATTTTTATGCTTATTATTTTTATTGGTTTTACCCTGCATTTTGCTTGAAGAACTGTTGGGATGTGTTGATGTGCAATAAATATTTTTTAACATTGTAAGTGCAATATAGCAGTGTGGCGTGTTCTATCCTTACTATCTACACTTGAATCCGGTTGCGCTTTGTGTTTTTTACAGATTTAAGGAAGCAAATGTGTGTACACAAAGTGATAACATAGTGAGGTCTGATATTACCTGAAGCTCAACCCATTTTAATAGGCTGTGGTTTAAAAGCACAAACCCAGATACTTCATTTACACAAATAAACCTGAAAATGCAATTTCTCAAATATTTTATACTCTGCAGCTGGTATAACAAGTCATTGAAAATACATTAATATAAAAACAATTTTACAGTGTACTGTCCCTTTAAGCATTTCTTTGTATGACAATATAAAGATAAGTAATAGCTTAGTTCTTTTCTGGGTTCTTGCTATTTAAGGTGCCAAAAATTCTACACTACATTTCTTATTACTTGTTTACAATATCTGAGGAAAAGAAAAATTGCATCCTTCTTTTTTTTTTGTATGTGTGTAATTAATATAATTTAATATGGTTAATAGATAGATATAACTTTTTAAAAAAAAAATTATATTATCTGTGGAGATGAATGATGTATTATTTTAGAATTTAATAAAAATGTAAAATAATAATAATAATAATAATAATAATAATAATAATAATAGTACTACAGTGTGTATGATTATATGATTGTGTACCTAATGTAAGCTATCATAACCTAAAAACCACTATGAGTAGCCATGTAATAGGTTTCAAATGGATTGAACAGGTGAGAATCCCTGTTGTTCCCAAGGGACAGAATGGTGCTCAGGTCCAGAAATGTGATACAAAATTAGCCTGAAAGAAACTAGTTCGATGTTTTAACTTAGAGCAAGCAGAATCAGCAGGTTCAAATGTGAGAGAAAGCAGCTACAATCCTCTGATCACAAGCACATAGATTAGGTAAGACCAAAAATAATAGTAAAAGCTAAAATGCTTAGAAGCCACAACACAAGCTAGGTGGCAAATGCTTTCTGGATTAACCCAATGTAAAGTGTAAGAAATTGCTGCCAAATATGATCTATAGCATCAAAGAGATCAATGCACCAATATGTCAATGTTTTAGAGGGGATAAAAAAGAAAGACAAGGCACTACACTGCGTAACCACTAACAATTACAAGACATACATCACTGGCATTTCCTTTGGGTGTCTAATGTTTCTACTTCTTTTTCTTCGTAAAATGAGGAGGCGGATGCAGCTGTTGATGATCATTATTTTTATTGTATTAAGCATTATATTTATATATAGTATTATTATTATTATTATTATTATTATTACTTTCTGTTTTACTACATAATAAAGCAAAAACATATAATAAGGTAATATACAAGAGTATAGCAATATACATTGCAGGAACAAAAACAAAAAATAAAACATAAATTACACAACTGATACCATAAGAGTCAGGATTCCTTTTCTTGTTAGAACTAACAATGCAGGTGCATTATTGGGGTCACTTACCAGGCTAATGAGAACCAATATCTTCAAACACTTGCAGGAAGAAGTGACAGCAATTGACACTCAGAAGCATCCATGACTGGTAGTGAATGTCTGAGGTTGTAGAACAATATACATTAAATCCCAAATAAATGTCAGAACATCTTTTCTAACCTGTAACAAATGTGCTGATCTTAGTTTAAAAGGATATGAAACACTTCAAGATTGTAATATAAAATGTTCAATTACTTGTAGTAAAACAACTTTACAATAAACCTTTATTATTTATTTTGTCCCCTTCTCCTGTAATTATTCCAGCTAAAAATTTATGGTTTTCCAATTCCGAGAACTGAAAGTGCACACTGCAGAATTCATAAGCCTAACTCTTATAAAATATCTGTACCTAATTGGCCTCAGCCTATTTGGTCAGATAATCAACTGCAAAACAATAATACTTTTTCTAACACAATGACAGTAAATAGGCTTGTCTACTCCAGTATTAAGTTCTGATTGTTTCCTCTAAATAAGATAAGTGGTGTGTGGTGTTTGGCTATTGAAAAATTGCAGCAAAGTGTTAATGCATTAAAAAAGACACACTTGCCTAGAATTTTAATTTATAGCAAGACTAAAGAAAAATATTGTAATTACAAGGTGTTTTATGTCCCCTTAATTCTATTAATGTATATTTACAAAATCCTTTAAAAACATGTCGATTTTTATTAAAACACACTACCTGGAAATTCAAATCAAATGGAAGAATAATTGAAGAAATCTTTTTTTTATAATTTTTAAATGTGATTTTTAAATATTTAAACTTTTTATGTTACTTATACTGAAAGATCTTGACTGTTGTATAGAAAATATATTATATATATAATACAATATGAATCTTTTACCAGTGTGATGTGAGATGAGCAGAGTTTAACAGTAGAATTAAAAGTTTTGGGTTGTTAGGGGTAGTATTTTTGCAGTTGGGAGACAATTCATTGAGGACTGGGTAAGGCATTGGGACTCAGTTAGCGTTAATTCTGGTGAGTGGCCTGGGTCATAGTTTTCCATAATAGCATTTCATTGGGCTAGGACAGCCATGGTTAGGATTAATTGCAATGAGGCTGGGTCTCAATTAGAGCAGTCAAGACTAATATGATGTGAAAGACAAGCATTATGACAGCAGTAGGAGAGCAGAAGGAGGACAGAGGTCTCAATTAGAATTTATTACTATGGGGGAGATGACTCATTGTAGAGGATTGACTATTTTGATTATCCACTTTGAGTCATAGACTGCCTTGAGGCTAATGTAAGGTCAACACACTACCTCTCATATCTGTTCCAAATACTTAAAAAAGGATGTTCCTGTGCTGAATAGATCAATGTTTTCTTTGGGAGCTATGCATCTCAACTAGTGAGTAGCACAGTCCCAAACATACACTTCTTGTTCCATTTTAAATTTAAACTGTTTCACTTAACAATTTTTCATGCAAAACAAGATATTTAAACATATTAAACTGCTTTTTTTCATGTACATTACAAAGGAAGGAGAAGACAGAGGAGAAAGAGCGAAATTAATACATAAGAAGGAAAAAGGGAGAAAAGCAGGACATTTAAGGCATGACGTGTGTAGGAGCATTCAGGAGTCAGGACTGAAGTTATGTGAAAAAGAAGGAATGGGGTATAACTAGTATGATAGTAGAAGGAGGACAGAGTAGGATAGAAAAAAGTAGTTATGAGTGACTAGACAGGTGCGCAGGCGAAAAATAAGTTTTGTCCGAAAGATTTGTTTAGTATTTTTTCAAATGTTCGGTTCAGCCGAATTTCTCCCGTGCAGGCATTTGGTTCAGACGAATATTTTATTCTGTTTCGTTATCATTATTTCTGATGGGAACAGCTAAAGTAGACAATTAGGGGTAGATTTATTGAAGGTCGAGCAGACATGATTCGATGTTGCAAATCATGTCCGCTCGACCTCGCTAAATGCTGACAGCATACCCTGTCTGCATTTAACATTGCACAAGCATTTCTTGTAAAATGTTTGAGCAATGCCGCCCCCTGCACACTCAGGGCCAATCGGCCGCTAGCAGGGGGTGTCAATCATCCCGATCGTATCGGATGATTTTAGTCCTCCACCTAAAAGCGAGCCTGAAACAATGGGCGTAAAAAGCAGCATCCGCTGCTTAATAAATCTTACATTATAGGAATCAAACAATTAAAATAACCTATTTTTCAATGTTAAAAGAACATACAACTCCTGTAGAGGGATGGACGAATGTGTAAATTTCCGAATTCGAATGTTAGAACGAATATTATTACCGAAATTCGAATTATAAATCCGAATGTTGCATGAGCAAATGAACAAACCGATTTTGTTAAGCAATCATCAGTTTTTCATCTATTTCATCCAACAATGCATTCAGCTGTTTGTCATAATAAAAAAAGTGTGTGTCTGCTTGTGTATGTGTGCACACATATGTCTGTATATCTGTGTGTGCATGCATGTGCGTATAGCAGTATGTGTGTGCACACATGTGTCTGTATATCTGTGTGTGCATGCATGTGCGTATAGCTGTATGTGTGTGCACACATGTGTCTGAATATCTGTGTGTGCATGCATGTGCATATAGCAGTATGTGTGTGCACACATGTATCTGTATATCTGTGTGTGCATGCATGTGCTTATAGCTGTATGTGTGTGCACACATGTGTCTGTATATCTGTGTGTGCATGCATGTGCGTATAGCTATATGTGTGTGCACACATGTGTCTGTATATCTGTGTGTGCATGCATGTGCGTATAGCTGTATGTGTGTGCACACATGTGTCTGGATATCTGTGTGTGCATGCATGTGTGTATAGCTGTATTTGTGTGCACACATGTGTCTGTATATCTGTGTGTGCATGCATGTGTGCATAGCTGTATGTGTGTGCACATATGTGTCTGTATATCTGTGTGTGCATGAATGTGAGTATAGCAGTATGTGTGTGTGCACATATGTGTCTGTATATCTGTGTGTGCATGCATGTGCGTATAGCAGTATGTGTGTGTGCACATATGTGTCTGTATATCTGTGTGTGCATGCATGTGCGTATAGCAGTATGTGTGTGCACACATGTGTCTGTAAATCTGTGTGTGCATGCATGTGCATATAGCAGTATGTGTGTGCACACATGTGTCTGTATATCTGTGTGTGCATGCATGTGCTTATAGCTGTATGTGTGTGCACACATGTGTCTGTATATCTGTGTGTGCATGCATGTGCGCATAGCTGTATGTGTGTGCACACATCTGTCAGTATATCTGTGTGTGCATGCATGTGCGTATTGCAGTATGTGTGTGCACACATGTGTCTATATATCTGTGTGTGCATGTATGTGCGTATAGCTGTATGTGTGTGCACACATGTGTCTGTATATCTGTGTGTGCATGCATGTGCGTATAGCTGTATGTGTGTGTGCACATATGTGTCTGTATATCTGTGTGTGCATGCATGTGCGTATAGCAGTATGTGTGTGCACACATGTGTCTGTATATCTGTGTGTGCATGCATGTGCGTATAGCTGTGTGTGTGTGTGCACATATGTGTCTGTATATCTGTGTGTGCATGCATGTGCGTATAGCAGTATGTGTGTGCACACATGTGTCTGTATATCTGTGTGTGCATGCATGTGCGTATAGCAGTATGTGTGTGCACACATGTGTCTGTATATCTGTGTGTGCATGCATGTGTGTATAGCTGTATGTGTGTGCACACATGTGTCTGTATATCTGTGTGTGCATGCATGTGCATATAGCAGTATGTGTGTGCACACATGTGTCTGTATATCTGTGTGTGCATGCATGTGCTTATAGCTGTATGTGTGTGCACACATGTGTCTGTATATCTGTGTGTGCATGCATGTGCGTATAGCTATATGTGTATGCACACATTTGTCAGTATATCTGTGTGTGCATGCATGTGCGTATAGCAGTATGTGTGTGCACACATGTGTCTGTATATCTGTGTGTGCATGCATGTGCGTATAGTTGTATGTGTGTGCACACATGTGTCTGTATATCTGTGTGTGCATGCATGTGCGTATAGCTGTATGTGTGTGCACACATGTGTCTGTATATCTGTGTGTGCATACATGTGTGTATAGCTGTATTTGTGTGCACACATGTGTCTGTATATCTGTGTGTGCATGCATGTGTGCATAGCTATATGTGTGTGCACATATGTGTCTGTATATCTGTGTGTGCATGAATGTGAGTATAGCGGTATGTGTGTGTGCACATATGTGTCTGTATATCTGTGTGTGCATGCATGTGCATATAGCAGTATGTGTGTGTGCACATATGTGTCTGTATATCTGTGTGTGCATGCATGTGCGTATAGCAGTATGTGTGTGCACACATGTGTCTGTATATCTGTGTGTGCATGCATGTGCATATAGCAGTATGTGTGTGCACACATGTGTCTGTATATCTGTGTGTGCATGCATGTGCTTATAGCTGTATGTGTGTGCACACATGTGTCTGCATATCTGTGTGTGCATGCATGTGCGTATAGCTATATGTGTGTGCACACATCTGTCAGTATATCTGTGTGTGCATGCATGTGCGTATAGCAGTATGTGTGTGCACACATGTGTCTATATATCTGTGTGTGCATGCATGTGCGTATAGCTGTATGTGTGTGCACACATTTGTCTGTATATCTGTGTGTGCATGCATGTGCGTATAGCTGTATGTGTGTGTGCACATATGTGTCTGTATATCTGTGTGTGCATGTATGTGCGTATAGCAGTATGTGTGTGCACACATGTGTCTGTATATCTGTGTGTGCATGCATGTGCGTATAGCTGTATGTGTGTGTGCACATATGTGTCTGTATATCTGTGTGTGCATGCATGTGCGTATAGCAGTATGTGTGTGCACACATGTGTCTGTATATCTGTGTGTGCATGCATGTGTGTATAGCTGTATGTGTGTGCACACATGTGTCTGTATATCTGTGTGTGCATGCATGTGCGTATAGCTGTATTTGTGTGCACACATGTGTCTGTATATCTGTGTGTGCATGCATGTGCGTATAGCTGTATTTGTGTGCACACATGTGTCTGTGTATCTGTGTGTGCATGCATGTGCTAATAGCTGTATTTGTGTTCACACATGTGTCTGTATATCTGTGTGTGCATGCATGTGCGTATAGCTGTATGTGTGTGTGCGCATGCATGTGTCTGTATAACTGTGTGTGAATGCATGTGCGTATAGCTGTATGTGTGTGCACACATGTGTCTGTATATCTGTGTGTGCATGCATGTGTGTATAGCTGTATTAAGGGATTAAATGCCCTACATCTCCTGAGTGTCTGCTTGTAACTTAACTTAACTTAACACTTAATATAACTTAATAACTAATAAATAACAACCCAACACAGTTCTGTGGGTGAAAGACCCGTGGGTCGCATTTATTTGTACCAGCCGTGGAACTGGCAGGTAACTTATCCATGGGTGGCGGCAATCGGGGCCTATATCTAACTATGAATAACCCCTTCTAGAAAATGGCCAAGGGACACTGCTGCAGACCACAAGGCGGAGATACTCACGCAGCTTTCATAATTAGGGGTTTTTCCGGCCCAACAATAATCAGCCCTAGCACGCCCAAGCATACCGAGCCTGTGACGTCACCCTGACCGCAATGGCCATTACTCAAACCTCCTTCCAGTCTGCAGCCGTGATCCTGACCACCCGCCACAAGAGACTGACCTGCATATTCAATGGTCCTGACTCTTGCCGCCACCCTATACTCTTAGGAGTAACTCCTGCCTGATGTTCTGCAAGAACAAATCTACTCCTGCCGGTTCTAAATGAACCCCATCCTGCCTATACAAACCCTTATGGGCTGCCGAGATGTTCCCGTGCTCTACCACAAAACCCTCGAGTTCAACTACCTGCTTCCTCAGGTCCCTATTGATCTTTTTCCTGACCTGGAAAGCTGCCTTATGACACACCATGTGCCTCCATCTTAATCTAGGGATCACATTCGACCACCCGATTCTCACACCTGGAAACTAGTGATGTCGCGAACCTAAAATTTTCGGTTCGCGAACCGCGGACTCGAACTTCTGCGCGAACCGCTATTGAATTCAATAGGCAGGCGAACTTTAAAACCTACAAGGACTCTTTCTGGCCACAATAGTGATGGAAAAGTTGTTTCAAGGGTACTAACACCTGGACTGTTGCATGCTGGAGGGGGATCCCTGGCAAAACTCCCATGGAAAATTACATAGTTGATACAGAGTCTGCTTTTAAGCCATAATGGGTCTAAATCAACTAACATTCCCAAAGTGGCTGTCTCAAAACATCCCGGACAGAAGATAGATTGATAGTGATAGATAGGATAGATAGATAGATATACATAGATTGATAGTTAGATAGAATCGATAGAAGAGAAATAGATAGATTTGTTAGATATATAATTACCCTAATAAATTCTAATAATCAAACATGCGTTCTTGGACCCAACTAGCTTGTGTCAATTAGTACTTTTCTTAGCACTTTAATCCCTGTTCCCCCCCCCCCCTATCGGGGGAGTTCTATATGGCCTGCCAGATTACCCTGAAAAATTATAATAATAAGACATGTGGTCTGCTACCTATTTTAACGAGGTTGTGTTTTAAGTACTACCATTCTTAGCACTTTTATCTCTGTAACTCCCCCTATTTGGTGAGGTCTATACGGCCTGGATGATTACCCATACAAAATATAATAATAAGACATCTGCTCTTGGTCTGCGACCCATGGTAACTATGTTGTGTTAATTAGTAATGTCCTTCGCATTTTAATAGCTGTTACTCATACTCACCCTATCGGTGGAGGTCTATATGGCCTGCATGATTACCCTTACAAAATATAACAACCAAACATATGCTCTGGGACCCATGGTAAGTAGGTTGTGTTAAGTAGTACTCTTCTTTGCATTTTCATACCTGTTACAACACCAAATGGTGGCAGGTCTATCTGGCCTTCATGATTAGCTGCACCCAAACCCAAAAAAAAGCCGAGTGGTCTTAGACTAACACCCATGGCTAACTCTGTTGTTTCAATTAGTACTATTCTTAGCACTTTCATCCCTGTTACGGGCGGTCTACATGGCCATCATGATTAGCCGAACAAAATACTACAATCCAACCTTTGCTCAGTCTTCATAGGCCCTTCATTGTCTGTATTTTGATAGTACAGTTCTTATTATTTTTATAGCTGATACAACACCGAATGTTGTCAGCTCTATATGGCCTGCATGATTAGCTGCACCCAATACAAAAATAAATCCAAGCGGTCTTGGATTAACACCCATGGCTAACTCTGTTGTTTCAAGTAGTACTATTCTTAGCACTTTTATCTCATCATCCCTGTTACTTCCAGACCTCTCGGTGGTGGTGGTCTACATGGCCATCATGATTAGCCTAACCAAATACTACAATCCAACCTTGGCTCAGTCTTCCTAAGGCCCTTCATTGGCTGTATTTTGGTAGTACTGTTCTTATTACTACATGGTGGTCTTCATGGCCATCATGATTAGCCTAACCAAATACTACAATCCAACCTTGGCTCAGTCTTCATAAGGCCCTTCATTGGCTGTATTTTGGTAGTACTGTTCTTATTAGTTTAATAGCTGATACGACACCGAATGTTGTCAGCTCTATATGGCCTGCATGAATAGCCGCACCCAAAGCCAAAAAAAAGCCAAGCAGTTTTGCACTAACACCCATGGCTAACTCTGCTGTTTCAAGTTCTAATATTCTTAGCTCTTTCATCTCATCATCCCTGTTACTTCCAGGACTCTCGGTGGTGGTGGTCTACATGGCCATCATGATTAGCCTAACCAAATACTACAATCCAACCTTGGCCCAGTCTTCCTAAGGCCCTTCATTGGCTGTATTTTGGTAGTACTGTTCTTATTAGTTTAATAGCTGATACGACACGGAATGTTGTCAGCTCTATATGGCCTGCATGAATAGCGGCACCCAAAGCCAAAAAAAAGCCAAGCGATTTTGCACTAACACCCATGGCTAACTCTGTTGTTTCAAGTTCTACTATTCTTAGCTCTTTCATCTCATCATCCCTGTTACTTCCAGGACTCTCGGTGGTGGTGGTCTACATGGCCATCATGATTAGCCTAACCAAATACTACAATCCAACCTTGGCTTGCTGACAACAATTGGCTAGGTGGGCCTGGCTCACAGCAGGCTGCAAGGCAGGAGGCAAGTGCTATTCAATGGCACCAGCAAACTGAGGATTCAAATCAAAGCAACTATTACCAAAAATTTTAATTTTTAATTATTAGAATACTGTCACAACAAATATGATTGGTGTAAATATTTTTTAAGTAGGCCTGGTACACAGGCTTGGAAGGCTGTAGAAAAGTGCAATTCAAAGGCACGAGCAAACTGAGGGTTAAGATCAACACTAAATTTTTTTTTAATTTAAATTAATAACTATACTGTCTGACTGTGACAACAATTATGATTGGTGTAAATAGTTGGCTAGACGGCCTGGCACAAAAGGCTGGCAGTGGCAGGCAGGAGGTAAATGAAATTCAATGGCCCTAGGAGACTGAATATTTGCAGTCCAAAAAATTATGTTTTTTTTTTTTTTTTATTACTGTTACAAGAATTGTGATTGGTGCCACTAATTGGCTACTTGGGCCTGGCAGACAGGCTGGCAGATATGAGTCGTGGATGGTAGGTAGGGCAGCAATTTAACACAGTATGCTGTGTAAGTGACAAAAACACAGGACTGATAGAAAATTAAGTTACATTACACTAGCAAAATATTTTAAAATTTTAGATTTTAATATTAAAATTATGTTAAGAAGTGCAATGCACATATGACTCTATGAGTGGTCGCACTGGCTGGCTGCTACGTAGGGCAGCAATTATAACAACAGTATGCTGTGTAAGTCAGATAGACAGTTAGACACAGGCCTGATAGAAAATACAATTAGATTACACTAGCATAATGATTTAAAGACTTATTTTTGGAAATTTTAAGAAAAAGGTTAAGCACATACATATGAGTCGTGGCTGATAGCCTTGGAAGGGCAGCTATTAAAAACAGTAGGCTCTGTATGTCGGATACACACACGCCTGATAGAAAATACTATTAGATTACACTAGAAAAATGAATGAAATTATTTTTTTGGGGGGGAAATTAAAAAAAGGTTAAACACATATGAGTCGTGGCTCATAGACTAGGGAGGGCAGCAAGTAAACACAGTAGGCTCTCTATGTCAGCAAAACACACAGGCCGGATAGAAAATTATATTAGATTACACTAGCAAACAAATTTAAACTTTTTTTTTTTATATTAAAATTAAGGTGAAAGAAAAATAGATATGAGTGCTGGGTGGCTGCCTGGCACAGACCAATTAACCAAAAGACTGAAAAAAAAAGAGGTATATTAATGCTGAGTGAGCCTGACAGACACAGGCATGATAGTAAATGTAATTAGATTACACTAGAAAAATATTTTTTTGTGTTTTTTTTTAAATTAAAAATAATGTTATAAACGGATATTAACACTGCTGGCTGCTGGCTGGCACAGAGCAATGAACCAGAGTATATGCTGTGTGACACTGGCCTGATAGAAAATGAAAAAAAAATTACACTAGAAAAATAATTATATTTTTGGGTTAGTTAAATTTAAACTAATGTTGTTAGGGAGATATCAGTGGTGGCAGTAGTCACAGCATATGCTGTGAGCCGTAAATACACAGCTGAAAGCCAGGCAAATGCTAATAAAAAAAAAAAGAAAAAAAAAAAACGGCACAAAATATAGCCCTAAAAAGGGCTTTTTGGGGTGCTGTGCTTGCAGCAGAGATGAGTGGAGTCCTTCTGGACTGTAAATACACTAGCCTAGCTATGTTTTTCCTATTAATGTCAGGAGCAAAAACACAACATGTCCTCTCATTAAAAAAGCAAGGTCGTTATGAGTCTAAAATGGCGGATTCCGAGTAGCTGGGAGTGTCTGTGAGGGAGTGTCTGATGTTGATTGGCTCTAATGTGTCAGGCGGCTGTGACATAAAGGGTCAAAGTTTCCACAATGATGACACATAGGGGCGGATCGAACATCGCCATGTGTTCGCCCACAAACGCGAACGCGAACAACCTATGTTCGCTGTGAACCGTTCGCGGGCGAACAGTTCGGGACATCACTACTGGAAACCAGAGTTTGAACTGCCTCAGGTCTGACTGCATTGCCCGGATTAGATCCAATGTGGGAATGGCCCCCACATCATTGCCGCCAGCATGAATTATCAGAATGTGGGGTTTCTCCCACCTTTTCACTGCGGTCTGGAGCAATGCAGGCAGATCTGACCAAGCCAAGCCTCTGTGCCCTAGCCAACGTAACACAGCCCTGGACGAATGAAATCCTAGCTGCTGTCCTCCTGGCATGGCTGCAGCTCTAATTGCGTCCCAGTGCACATATGAATGGCCGACGATCCACACCCGTACAGGACCTGGACGTATTTCTGAAAACAAAGAATACAAGAGTTAGCCCGCTTGCAATAGACCAGATCCATACAACCTTGGCCCATAATCTTTTGGTATCACCCCCGCAAGCCCCCAACTCTTGCATACATGACCCTTGATC
The DNA here is from genome assembly GCF_027579735.1 of Bombina bombina. NCBI lineage: Eukaryota > Metazoa > Chordata > Amphibia > Anura > Bombinatoridae > Bombina > Bombina bombina. The sequence continues at coordinate 182,738,347 of NC_069502.1, forward strand.
CCCAGTCTCAAACATACAGCGGCCTAACGTAAGACTTATACCGCTGTGACCTCCACCGCCCCAATGAGCGGATCCGATCCGAGGACCAACCCAACTCTGCTGCCGTCGTCGCTGCCCCCACCCGAAAAGAGTATGGAGCAATCCGAGACCCGTCTAGACCAGCCTTTTGCGCTGCCCTATCCAAGACCTTTCCAAACTGGTATCTGGTCAGCGGGTCTCCATTAGCATGTATCAGAAGCCTGGAGGAGCCTCCCGGCCGTACCTCCAGGTAGGATGACACTAGCTGCACGGGGCAACAGGCAACACCCTGCTGCCCCGGCAGGGAAAGCCAAGCTCCCTGGCCCTCCTGGTCAGTTTTGAACCTGGGAATGAACAATAACACGGAGTCATCCACCAGCCTGACATGGCTGTGCATGACCCCCCTGTGGCCGCCGTTCTGGCTCGCGGTACCAACTCACCCACCCTTAATGCGCCATGAAACGCCAAGCCAAAGGCCGCCCCAAAGAGGCGAGCCTTGAAAGGTGAGGAACATACTTCTGGCAGTACGTCCAGTAATTTTACCAGCCGTTCAGCCGTAATGGGCTCCCTTGTGTCCCGTCGTGGAACTTCCAGACGGCCCCACCCCCTCAACAGCTGTTTAACAATAAAGGAGCGCGACTTGTCCTTAAAGGCGTATAGCCTGCAGAAAACCGCCACAGCCGATAGCCTCGCGACCACCGCCCCCTTTTTTGCTCGCTTACCTCTCAGCTCCGCCAGCCAGCACAACAGAAACCCCTGTTCACCCTCACAGGAAGGGAACTCACGAAGGTCACAGAAACCTACCCATTCGCTCCAGTACCTTACATATGCCGACCATGTGCTGGGTGCCAACGAAGCCCGCAACAACGGGATCAGTTACTGTAGTCCCTCGCCATCTGCCACAAAAAGAGAGGGCAAGAAAGACCGTTAGGAGCCGTGGCAGCCCTAAATGCCTCCCACTGGAAGCGAGATAGTGCATCTGCAACTATATTTTGCACCCCTGACACTGATGTTCCATTGCAAACATCTCAACACCAGGTGTCGCAAATAATGCACCACCACAGGCGATGAAGCAGAAAGCCTGTTAACCGCAAATACCACGCTGAGATTATCCGTCCAGAAAATCACAGCCCTGTTACTAAACAGGTGACCCCACAATTCCACTGCATCCAGTATAGGAAACAATTCCAGAAAGCACAGATTGCATGTAAGCCCTCTGGTCGCCCACTCGGTCGGCCAGGGCTCCGCACTCCAAGCCCCTTCAAAGTAAGCCCCATACCCGGATGCTCCTGCAGCGTCCGTGAACAGATGTAGCGCTTGGTTAGATATCGGATCCCCTCGCCACATGCAGATGCTGTTAAAGTCCTGGAGAAACCTCTCCCAGGCCTGCAAATCCGCCACGAGGTCCCTGGTGATGCGAATGCGTGATATCGGAGCCCTACCTCCGCCCATACACTGCTCTAGCCGCTTGCTAAACACCCTACCCCACGAGATATCTCTCCCCACAAAGTTAAGGAGGCCAAGGAGCGATTGCAGCTCCCGCAGTGAACATGTCTGTGTTGCCACCATGGCCCGTACGGCCACCAACATCTTGGCGACCTTCTCCTTAGGCAACCTACATTCACCTGCCACCGAATCAATCTCGATGCCTAGGAACGTCAAGCACGTGCACGGCCCCTCCGTCTTATCCTCTGCCAAAGGAACCCCAAACCTGGCCATCATGAACCTCATGACTTTCATTAAAGAGGCACTTGCATTCTTGCGAGTTGGCCGCCCCTACCAGGAGAAAGTCATCCAAGTAGTGCGCAACTCTATCACTTCCAGCCACCGCCCAGTGCAGGAAAGTACTGAATGCTTCGAAGTACGCACAGGATATCGAACAGCCCATGGGCAGACAACGGTCGACATAATAACCCCCTTCAAACCAACACCCCATCAGCCCGAAGGATGATGGGTGAATCGGGAGAAGCCGAAACGCGGATTCTATGTCTAATTTTGCCATCAATGCTCCCAGGCCCCGTTCTCTAACCAGAGCCAGCGCGTCGTCAAATGACTGGTAACGGGCCGAGCTCAATTCCTCCGGAATAGCGTCATTCACCGACCGCCCTTTCGGATAAGAGAGGTGTTGTATGTGCCTGAACTTACCCGTCTCCTTCTTGGGGACAACCCCTAGCGGGGAAACAGCTAAATCCGGCAGTGGCAAGTCCCTGAAAGGGCCTGCAACCCTACCCAAGGCCACTTCTTTGCCCAGCTTCTCCCTGACCGCCTCAGGGTATTGGGAAGCCGATTTCAGATTTTTCCTATCTCGGGCTCCCAACACCCGGCCAACTACTGGGATCACAAAGCCCTCACGCAATCCGCTATCCAAAAGCTGAGCAGCCGCCCTATCCGGGTACCTACGCAGCCACTTGCCAATGACCTGGACCCTAAGTGGTAAATCCGCCCTTAGTCCCAGTGCCTCCTTTGCCCCCAAACCGATCAGTTTGGGTATTTCGCTTTTTGGAGCAATCAGCTCCGGGGTGTTGACCGCTGCAGAACTTGCAGACGTGCTTGAACGTGCACGATGTGCCCCGCTCGCACGCTTTGTCCTGATACCGCCAGCATACACCCCCTTGCCGCCGTTGAAAGCGCAAAGTCTGCCTCCCCCCAGGCGATGCCACTATGGCGCCCCCTTGCACACTCCGTTCCGCATCAAGATGCGCCCAGAGGTGCAAATCCATCGTACCAAAATCAAGCAGTGGGTTGCCCACTTTCTTTTTCCGATATAACATATCGTACTCTCTCCATGCACCATCGGCAAACTTTCTGTGTATTGCGTCAATGGTGTCAACGTACTTAAAGAGGGCAGTCCCCTGATCGGGAAACCTCTCCAAGTAGCAAGTGGCGTAGACCCGGAAACACCAATGCCACTCCTCAAGGGTATCAGGCCGCCTAAATTTCTTAGGGCCCGTACCATCCTCCGCCATTTCCTTAAACTTAAAAGCCTCTGCAGACAGCTCAAACATATTTACATACTTACCGTCCTGGATACGTTTCACAGTCTTAGATTTAAGGTGTGCATGCAAACTGTGTACCTGGCACGAATAAGTATCCCCGTGTACTGCTGCCTTTCTGTTCACCGCCTGTGGTGACCCCCCAGCAACCCCTAAGAGTTGAGATGACTGCGCCCCACTACTGGCATTGCAATCCTCTTGATTGCACCTACTCATCTTTCTCAACATTCTATACATCCTCCTATGCCCTTTCGTGTGCAAACCCAGTGACCCATCTATCTCAGATCCCGAACCTGACCCACTAGAGCTGGAAGAATTACACCGCCCCCTAAGTAAACCAAGTTGCATCTCACCAGAGGAAGCACCCGATGTGGCTTGGCCTTGTCCAGAAGCACTGCTGACTCCTCTAGGCACGAGAGCTCCCGAACTCTGAGTCGCCATGTCCCTGCTGGATGAGGATGTCCTGGGTACCTGTAAAATAGAAGCCAAGAGGGGAGTACCTCGGGAAGAGCCAGCCATCTCTTCCCTATTCCCCTTCCTCAAATTCTAGATAACCTTCCTGGTCGCTATCACTCACACCGCACGCCGCACTCACATCATCATCCGTACTGGTGGCCAACCCGCTAGCAGAATCCTCTTGAAATCTCACGGTCCTACTCCGACCCTGAGACTTCGATCCCCTAGCCTGTCTCGCCTGCCCCCTCCCGGGGCTCTCTAAACCTTTCCCAGGGCCAACGCTAATACTAGCATGCCCCCTTTTTACAGCCCCCCTTGTGGCTATTTGCTCCGATCGTGCTGGTGAGGTCCTGCTGGGCGTCATTATACCCTGCAGGCCTTGCGCCTGGGGCTCCGCTACTGCGGTATAGCCCCTTGAGCTGTGTGCCATGATGGCCCCCTTATTTGCGGTCTTGGCCGCTGGGGCCTTTCCTTTACTTTGGGCCGCGGTGCGTGCGGGGGCCGCCTTAGCTTTGCCCCCTCCTAACGTAGGCCGCGAGCGCAAGGAGGGTGCCCTTTCGGCATCCCCCCCCTTATTACTGGGTCCAGCTGTGGCTCTTGTGCGCACACCCTGCTGCGACGCCCCTGGAGTGCCCTCCGAGGGGCCCTGCTGCCCCGCTGCCATATTCACAGTTGCCCCATGACTCCTCACTTCTGCCCCTTGCTCTGACCTGCCATGCGCCCCCCCAGCCGTCGGGCTTGCCCCCAAGAGCGGGTGTCCCCCCCCCGAGGTACTCCCTTCTTACCTTCGGAGCCTGGGGGGAACGATCCGCTCTGCTCGCTATCCGGATTGCGTTTGCCGCGAGCGGAAATTACGTCACTGGAAGTGACGTAAGGACGCGCGCCGCCGCCGGAAGTCGATGCGGCGCCCATTTTAGATGCCACGAGGGACGACGAACCGGAGGCCTGCACAGCACCATAGGCCGAAGCCTGGGCCTGAAGTACCGCCGGACCCGACAACGCACCCGCGAGGACCGACGCCAAGGACTGCAGGAGGGCCACCGCCGCCGCCGCCACCGATTCCCCGGAGAGGACCACTGCCGCAGGTAAGGCCGCACTGCTCCCACTACCCGCGCCAACGACGCTCTCCCCAGAGGTGCAGGCACCCCTTAAAGCCTCGCTGGGCCCTGCTACCACAGGCCCCTGCCTAAGGCCGACACCGGAACCCCCGGGTATATTACCGGGACCCCCGGAGCCGGAACCGGAGCTCCCCTGGGACCCCCTAGGCCCTAAAACTGAACCGCCTAGCGCTCATACTCGCCCCTCAGGACCTACCTCCCCTGGGGGCCTACACTCCTACCCGACCGGCTGATAAGCCAGACCGGGGCCACCATCCCCCTCTAAATTCTCCTGTGCAGGAGAAGAGAACACACTGGGCTACCCCCCCCCAAGGGAGAAACGGGCAGACACAGCCCAGACCCATGGCCCAGACCCACCGTCACAGTTCCAGATGGGGATGGTGCGACCCAATCCACGTCCTCTAACTCCATTTCTTCCCATTCTCCAGATTCGCCTTCCATTGGAAAATGCTGCAAACTGCTAAGCTGAAAGATCTTCTGGGAGTCCACAGCAACAAAGAGGAAGTAGAATCCCTGTACATCCTTCTTATAAGGTTAGTAAACCCCTCCCAACACAATGCAACATTGTAACTATAGCAGTATGTGTGTGCACACATGTGTCTGTATATCTGTGTGTGCATGCATGTGCGAATAGCTGTATGTGTGTGCACACATGTGTCTGTATATCTGCGTGTGCATGCATGTGTCTGTATATCTGTGTGTGCATGCATGTGCGTATAGCTGTATGTGTGTGTGCACACATGTGTCTGTATATCTGTGTGTGCATGCATGTATGTATAGCTGTATGTGTGTGCACACATGTGTCTGTATATCTGTGTGTGCATGCATGTGCGTATAGCAGTATGTGTGTGTGCACACATGTGTCTGTATATCTATGTGTGCATGCATGTGTGTATAGCTGTATGTGTGTGTGCACACATGTGTCTGTATATCTGTGTGTCCATGCATGTGCGTATGTCTGTGTATGTGTGGACACATGTGTCTGTATATCTGTGTGTGCATGCATGTGTGTATAGCTGTATGTGTGTGCACACATGTGTCTGTATCTCTGTGTGTGCATGATTTGCGTATAGCTGTATGTGTATGTGTGCACACATGTGTCTGTATATCTGTGTGTGCATGCATGTGTGTATAGCTGTATGTGTGTGCACACATGTGTCTGTATATCTGTGTGTGCATGCATGTGCGTATAGCAGTATGTGTGTGCACACATGTGTCTGTATATCTGTGTGTGCATGCATGTGTGTATAGCTGTATGTGTGTGCACACATGTGTCTGTATATCTGTGTGTGCATGCATGTGTGTATAGCTGTATGTGTGTGCACACATGTGTCTGTATATCTGTGTGTGCATGCATGTGCATATGTCTGTGTATGTGTGGACACATGTGTCTGTATATCTGTGTGTGCATGCATGTGCCTATAACTGTATGTGTGTGCAACTGTGCACACGTGTCTGTATATCTGTGTGTGCATGCATGTGCGTATAGCTGTATGTGTGTGCACACATGTGTCTGTATATCTGTGTGTGCATGCATGTGCGTATAGGTGTATATGTGTGCGTGCATGTGCGTGTAGCTGTATGTGTGTGCACACATGTGTCTATATATCTGTGTGTGCATGCATGTGTGTATAGCTGTCTGTGTGTGTTTGTGCCAGTATTCAAACATATAGAAATAAGAGGAAATGAACAGACCATAAAAGATAATATTGAAGTGATCAGGTTGTAAATAAATATTAGCAAGTATTTTCTTAACAAAATCATAACTCAGAAACATATTAGCAATACATTTTTCAAAAATAAAAAACATTTTTTAGGTCAGTGCAAGAATGATGATCTTTACCTACCAACAATAGCTTCTAGTTGCTAAGTCCACAAGCAGTATGTCAGATATATACACGATTACATTATATGTCACTTTTAATTTTTGCACAGTATATTTTTCTTTCTTAGAAACATCCTTAGACTTAAATTAAATAGGGCATTCATTTAATATTTGCTTGAACTGGTACTTTGATTACATAATACCCACATTACATTAAATTAGTAACAAGAAATGTCACTTAGTGTAGCATCTAAAAATAGACAATCACATCATTAAAGGAAATTTAATGCGTGGCTTTCACTCCAGAAAGAAAATGGTAAAAATGTATATTTTATTTTTAGAATAAAGGAAGAAAAAAAAATGAATAGCAAAAGTTCTTGGATAATACAGACAGTTCAGGTAGCCTTTTCTTTATTTTGAAAACAGAAGTTAGGGCCAAATGTAATAAAAGTATATACACGAGTGATACACAGCACTAAAGATTATTTATGACTTTAATATCAATTTAGCTTTCATTATATCACACAATACTTCTGTTGTGTGATTAGTAGGGATGGGTAAATGTTTCTAAAAATTCGAAATTTAAAACGAATTTTGATGCATTCGTTCGTTCGAATCGAATTTCAAATGTTTATATAACATTCTAACGTTCTATTTTCGAATTTTCATTTTCGAATTTTTCAATAAAATTCAAAAATATTTGTTTGAATAATAGAATGTTTAGCTATGTATTCATTTAATTTCGAAATATAATATTCAAATTCGAATGTGACATTCGAATTTGAATGTAAGATTCAAATTTGAAATAGTATTTCTAGTTTACAACTGTGTTTAATAAATGTAATATTCAAATTTGAATGCTACATTCGAATTTGAATGTCTCATTCGAATTCGAAATAGTATTTCTAGTCTAATATTGTTTTTTTTATATGTAATATTCGAATTTGAATGTCACATTCGAATTTGAATGTCACATTCGAATTCTAAATAGTATTTCTAGTTTACATCTGTGTTTAATAAATGTAATATTCAAATTTGAATGCTACATTCGAATTGGAATGTCTCATTCGAATTCTAAAAAGTATTTCTAGTCTAATACTGTTTTTTTTAAATGTAATATTCGAATTTGAATGTCACATTCGAATTCTAAATAGTATTTCTAGTTTACATCTGTGTTTAATAAATGTAATATTCAAATTCGAATGCTACATTCAAATTTGAATGTCTCATTCGAATTCTAAAAAGTATTTCTAGTCTAATTCTGTGCTTTCTAAATGTAATATTTGAATTCGAATGTGACATTCGAATTCCAATATTACATTTAAATTCAAATTCAAATATTACATTTAAAAAACAGTATTAGACTAGAAATACTATTTCAAATTCGAAATTTGATTCGAATTTGAAATAGTATTTTTAGTCTAATACTGTGTTTAATAAATATATTATTCGAATTTGAATGTGACATTCGAATTTAAAATAGTATTTCTAGTCTACAATTATGTTTTATAAATGTAATATTCAAATTCGAATGTGACATTCGAATGTCACATTCTAATTCGAAATAGTATTTCTAGTCTAATACTATTTTTTAAATGTAATATTCTAATATGAATGTGTATTTCTAGTCTAATACTGTGTTTTTTAAATGTAATATTCAAATTTGAATGTCACATTTGAATTTGAATGTCACATTTGAATTTGAATGTCACATTTGAATTTGAATGTCACATTTAAATTCTAAATGGTATTTCTAGTTTACATCTGTGTTTAATAAATGTAATATTCAAATTTGAATGCTACATTCGAATTTGAATGTCACATTCAAATTCAAAATAGTATTTCTAGTCTAATACTGTGTTTTCTAAATGTAATATTTGAATTTGAATGTGACATTCATATTTGAATATTACATTTAAATTCAAATTCGAATATTACATTTAAAAAACAGTATTAGACTAGAAATTAGAAATAAAGGTATATTACCAGCGCTAAACTATCGGGCTATCCCTTTATATGTGAAGGGAGAAGGAAGTTATCAATGTATATATTCAAGACGTGTATTACGAGGGTATATCGTGCAGCATAAAAAAATTATTCAATGTACCCTTAACACTGTTGGGAATATTAATGAGCAAGAGAATAAATCAATGTAGTTTCAGCGCACAAATATAAAGTTAAGTTATTTCATCACTAGGTATTTCTATTCCATAAGTAAAATCAAAAAACTATTTACAATGTGTCATGCAAATAGAGTCCAAAGTGCAATTTTATAATAGTATTACTGGTAAATGGTTTTCTTCTTACCAGAGATTACCCCAATCATATGAGGTAATGTATGCTCTCAGGAAAAACCAATGCTGGTCCCGCCCGTGGTCTGTAGTTATTATTTTCCGTAGTACCTTTTGAATAGGCAAATTTTTCTGAACCTCTTAGTCTGTGTGTCTCTGTAGTCTTTTTCCAGCCACTTTTCTGGTAGAAACTTCCAGTTTTATCTATGATGTGTTGCCTTGGTGTCTCCCAGGAGTATGGTATTTCTAGTAGATATTTTCTGGTGACCAATTCTCAACAAGGTATAGGGAAAAAAATAAGAAAAAGGCACATAGCGTAATTCTGTTAACCCAAATATTTATTATAAAAAATGCAGCGATATGCACTGTGACTTGCATTTATTACCCTCAATCCTTGATGAGGTAAACATTCAAACTTATATACACATATACTGTATGTAGTTATACTTGACTGATGTCTGTAGATACTTCTCCACTTTTATCACTTATGGTAGCATCAGACCCAAACACATATATCTTCTTTAAAGTTCAAGTTTGTTTTAAAATCAATAATTTAAAACTTGTACCACATTGTTTTGTTTATAAAAAACTGTGGATGTCTTATCTTAAAAGGGGTGCTGATCTAACAACAATACAATGCATTCAGATTGAATCTCTCATTACCCAGTTTCTATTGGACTATGATGTAGTGCACATACAAACAAGTCCAGTAGTGCACGACTGCTCCTTCAACAAATGATACCAAGAGAATAAAACAGATTAGATAATAGAAGTACATTAGAAAGTTGTTTAAAATTGTATTCTCTATCTGAATCATGAAATAAATTTTTTGGGTTTCATGTCCCTTTAAGACTGTTGCTTCTTAACTCCTGTTTTCGGCGAGTCTGAACTTCAAATGAACAGTACATTTTATTTTTAAGTTATGTCTATTTGTACTCCCACTGCATCATGTGACATCCATCAGCCAATCACAAATGCATATAAGTATATTCTGTGAATTCTGGCACATGCTCTGTAGGAGCTGGTGACTCAAAAAGTGTAAATATAAAAAGACAGTGCACATTTTGTTAATGGAAGATAATTGGAAAGTTGTTTAAAATTGCATGCTTTATCTGAAGCATGAAAGTTTCATTTTGACTTGAGTGTCCCTTTAAAATTGTACATTATGAAGGTAGATGTGAGTCCTGACACTAAGATGAGCAAATGATTAGCAGAGGTGTTGAAACAGAGTCTAGAGACCACTGAGCAGTATTGTAAAGAGCCACGGTCAGGGATATCCATTTTGGGGTGAACGGCGGCCATTGCAGAAAAGGGCACAACATGAAGGGAGGACTTATGTCAGCAACAAGGGATCAGGAATCGGAAGGTATCAGACAGGACAGTGGCGTGAGTGAGTGAGGAAATCCTCACTGAATGCTGTCAGGGTATAAAGCATCCTCACTAAGTTTTCTCTCCCCTGCAATATCCCAATTGACTGACTCCCACACTGTCATAACACCGACCTGGTAGCAGGGGCACCCTGAACATTAGAGATCGGAACTTAAATACACAATGTAAATCCTTAATTTAGCCATCTAACAAACTCAGTGTAAATATAATTTACCTTTATAAGGAGCTCCAAGATGGAACTGTGAGACAGAACCTACGTGACTTACAGGCACCCTACAGTGGCAAGTCTTAATATTTAGAGGTGAAAGAGGATGTTTTTAAATTTAACACGACCAGGTCTAATGTGTGAGGTGATAACATAAGAAGAATGTCGGTTTATTTAAACTGGAGCAAGAGCAAGTAAGTCTGTAAATGTAACTACACCTGAAGTACTTAAAGAAGCAGCTACAAAGGAGAGAGATTGCAACAAAAGGCATATGTTTATAATGTAGTAGCGAGCCGAATAAATATTACTGCAAGACCTTTAATTACATCCCAAGATTGTGCTCAAGAGGTTCATCAAAGTTGTGTCATAAGAGTCAGCTGTATTTTTACATGAAATGGACAAGCAATATAAAGAAAAAATAATAAAAGCCTGATATCCATCATTTAAAGGGGTTGAGGGGTAGTAAATCTCATCGAACTGACAAAACTATCTAAAGTATAAAGATTTACAAGAGTTACTTACTCAGCCCTTTTCATTATAATTTTTTACAGATTTAAAACAGTAAAGCAAACATGTCAGCCAGAAAGCTGAATAAACTAGAAACATCTGTTAAACATACCGCAATGGATGTTATTTGAAACCACCCAAAACAAATAAATTGCAGGAAAAGGCAGCGTCCGAACCGGATGAAGACATTGATTCAGAGCAGGGTTCTCAGGTATGCGACTCAGACCAATACCAGTAACAAAAGCTGATCTTCAAGGTCTAGTATCCAAAAAAGATATTAATTCCAACTTTGAGAAACTTTGGAACAAAATTGATAATCTACACACCTCAGTTTCTGCTAGCCTGAATGAGATTAAAAGTGACATAACAGAAATAGGAAACCATGTAGAATTATTAGAGAATACTCATGACATGTTGACAGATGATATAACTACTATTTCAACCACTCTTTCCTCTCACCAACAACAAATCCTGGATCTCCAAGAAAAAATGGGGGATTTGGAGAATAGGGGAGAAGAATATAATATACGCTCAAAGGGATTCCTAAATCCATCAAGACAAAAGACCTACATTCTTATCTCCAGTTGCTTTTTCACTCTATCACAGGAAATTGCAATGAGGATACCTTTCAAATTGAACGTGTCCATAGGGCATTAAGGCCTAAGCCTAAAGAAGATCTCCCTCCAAGAGACGTTATCGTGAAGCTGTTAAGATTCCCAGACAAAGACAACTTCAGGCCTCGAGACAAAATCCTACATTTAACTTTCATCGAACTGATTATATTTTATCAGGATTTGGGTATTTGCACATAACAACGTAAAAACCTTATGAGACCACTTACTTCCTTGCTACGGAAAAATCAAGTCCCAAATCGATTGGGCTTCCCCTTCATGCTCCATATTATTAAAGATAATAAAACTCTAACAATTAAGTCTACCGAGGACTCCCCAAAGTCATGTAAATCCTTGGGACTTGAGACACCAGGGCTACACCCGACATGCCAGAGCTACAAAGTCCAGCACAAAAACCTAGATGGTCCAAAGTCACTAGGAAAAAGTTCAAAACTTAATGAGGAACTTTGTTGGGGACCAAAAGAAAGATACTGAGATCCTTAGTTTGAGGGGACTGTCTTCGAAGAACCTTGGACAAAATTAACAATCTCTGGAGACTAAGGGACAGTTTCGCCTCCTTGTGTCCTTTTACTGTTTGAATTGTCACTTCTAAAGATAGTTGATAACTGCTTAATACCATACATATATGGTCCTGAGTAATCAGGCCCAAAAAACTCTTGGTACTTATGAGCACATGCATAGATATGTTTCTTCTGATTTTGCTTTGTTTTTAATGTACTGTTTAAATTTTATGTTATTGTTACATATTGTTCACAATATTGTTTACTGTTTTTTAACATGTCACCATGATAAACATATTAGAGAATGTCATATATTGTTGATGTTTTCTCTGCCCGATATAAGAGCTCTGAAAACTAAGTTTATAGGTATTATTGTAGGGGGAAAGGGGAGTAAGATGGAAGTCCTCACATTACAACTAGTAACAAGACCCAGACCATTTAAATAAATTACATATACCCCAGAACCAAAAAAGACAAGGAGTTCAGTATCTAATGAATGTAATCCTTAGCAATACTCTAATACAATGATGGCACTTCCTAACATTAATCTCCTCTCACACAATGTGAGAGGACGTAACTCAAATATCAAAAGGAAAACTGCTATGACACAATACAAGAAACTACACACAAACATAATTTATATCCAAGAAACTCATTTTATTAGATCACTTATTCCTAGATATAGATCCAAAGAATACACACCACACTTCCACTCCACGGCAGATAACAAAAAACGAGGGGTTTTGATCTTGATTTATTCCTCATTACAATTTGTCCACAAAGAGACAATATCAGACTTGGAAGGGAGATATGTGCTAGTTCTGGACCAAATTCAAGGCATTGATATATTGTTATGCAATATTTACGCCCCAAATGACAATCAAACTGCATTTTCAAATCACATCTCTTTTTTTAGTAACTGGTTGGACAAGAATGAGAATATTTCTAGCAGGGGACTTTAACATAGACCTACAAACACTCATAGACAAACCGTCTCTTGTCCAGAATAAGAAAGTGGCTAGAATGAGATCCATGGCAAAGAGAGAAGTTGAATTATTAGCTACACACACACACTTATGGACTCTTGGAAGTCCATGCATGTGTATGGCAAGACCACTCAATTACCCAGCTACTGGTGGGTGAATTAAAAGAGCCTAATAGAGCGAAATCTTGGACATATGATCCTTTATGAATAAAGAATTTAGTTACTAGTTCTAATATACTGAAAGCTATAGGAGAATACTGGCAAATAAATGTAAATACTACAGTTAACCCAACGTTGGTCTGGGCAGCACACAAATCTGTGGTTAGGGGACTTCTAATTACAGAGCCATTTTTTAAAAAAGATTAATATACATATAGCGCAGCTACACTCAGAAATAGAGTCTCTGGAAAGGGAACAAAAACTTACGAAAGCTAATTCTACTCTATTATTACTATTACGTAAACGGCAATCCTTAGCCACAATACTAAATGATAATTCTATTAAAATGGCTCACAGACTAAAAACAATTTTTTTCTTGTTTGCCAACAAACCTGATAAATACTTAGCCAATAAAATCAGGGATAACTACCAGACTATGTTGATACCTTTTATATGAAAAACAGATGGTCATCTAACTTCCAATCCGCAAGAGATAGTGCATGGTTTTGCCCAGTATTACAAAAATTTATATGATGGCAAAAAAGTAAGTTGGGACGGGGCAACCCGGGCTCTCCTACTGTCCTTTTTAGAGGAAGCCAAGCTTCCTAAACTTACAGAGGTGTATAGGGAGAGTTTAAAATGTAGTTACACAAGCAAAAATAGCCAGGGTAATAAAGGAGCTCAAGCCTGGCAAAGTGCCAGGTCCAGATGGATTTACAGGCGAATATGATAAATTATTTGCTACAACATTAATCCCCCACTTAGTGCAATGTGCAAATCATGTCTTGGAGGGGCGGGAACTCCAGATGGAACTTTTACAAGCTAAAATCATTGTAATACCTAAATCCGGGAAAAATCTTAAACTTTGTACGAGTTACAGAACGATATCTTAAATTAACCAAGACATTAAAATAGTGACAAAGGTACTGACCAATAGGCTCAAGCTAATCTTACCATCTATAATTCACCCAGACCAGGTGGGGTTCATTAAAGACAGGAAGGCTCCAGACAATATACGTAGGATGATTGCAGTGATCAACTACCTGACTGAAAAGAAAGTACCTTCTCTGCTGTTACCGCTGGACGCAGAGAAGGCATTTGAAAGAGTGGACTGGACATATATAAAGACAGTTTTAGACAAGATGGGCTTTGGAGACCCCTTTATAGCTTCTATCAGGAATCTATACTCTAACCCGACTGCTTTTGTCAGGGCAATAGGACATCAGTCTGACACCTTTCATATTCTTAGTGGGACCAGGCAGGGGTGCTCGCTTTCCCCTATCCTGTTTTCCCTATGTATTGAACCACTAGCACTTACTATAAGAAACTCCCAGGACATTACAGGTTTGGAGATTGGCCATATTAACCATAAAATGTTTGCGGACGATGTCCTGTTGACTTTGACTAGACCAAAGATTTGCCTTATCAATTTATATGCTACGTTAGACAAATTTTCCACTATATCGGGATACAAAATAAATCAGGATAAGTGTGAAGATCTCCCAATAGCTTGAGTCCAATACACAACAAAACTTATTGAGTCCAACTTTGACTTTAGATGGGTCAAAAATTCCATCCAATACTTGGGAATAAATTTGACTTCTCACTCTACCCAACTATTTAAGACTAATTATATTCCACTTTACCAAAAAATTAGGACAGACATCAACAAATGGCATGGTATGGCAGACTAACATACATTACAATGAACATACTCCCTAGAGTGATGTACCTATTTAGAGCTCTACCCATTAAACTCCATAAGCCAGACATTGATTCTCTCTAATCAGCGCTACATGGGTTTCTGCGAAGTAAGAAGCAGGGGAGTATCCCCTTTCAGACACTGACCCGACATAGACAGCTTGGAGGAGTCGGGGGATTCCAAACCTTTGGGATTATTATTATGCCTTAAGACTAGCTCAAAATGCTTCATTGAGTAGGAGGGGGGGGGGGGGAATGTGATATGGCCTGAACTGGAATCTCTTCTGGGAGGCTTTGAGTCCCTGGAGGAAATTATTTGGGGGAGAGGGAAAAGGGAGAGAACGTCCATCCAAAATCACAACACAATTTATACTGCTTTTGGAGACTGCCTCTAGAAAGTTCAGCTTGCTACCATCTAAATCCCTCAATTTACCCTTGAAATTCATTATACCAAAGGACTACCAATCTCTTATAGATAAATGGGAAAATAAAGGACTCTATAGAGTAGCGGACTTTATATCTAATAAGGCTCCCCTCACCTTTTCCCAACTTCAACTTAAACTAGACAACCTAACCTTACACTGGTTCTTGTATTTACAAATCACTTCAGCCATCCGCAGATACCTTTTAGTAGCATCTTCCCAACCTGCTATAACACTGGAGCGTATCTGTAGTCTCTAGATAGACCCAAACATGCTATCACCCAACTATACCTTAGCATTCAGTCATCTAAAAATAGTATTAAATCTCCTGTAATTTAAAGATGGGAAACAGATCTAACAAGAGAAGAATATATAAGTAAGTGGGAAACAATTCTATTTCAATCTTGCAGAGGCTTGCTTAGCGCAGACCTAAGAGAAAATACGATAAAGACAACCTTCCGGTGATACCTTATGCCACTCAAAACTGCTCACCTACCTAATGGAGGCTCTAGATACAGTTATAGAGGGTGTGAGGTTGTGGGCACATACCTCCACATGTGGTGTGAATGACTGGAATCTTTCCAAACTACTAAGTAACCTGCTAAGTGAAAACATTACTTTCATTAGGGAACAAGTCCTTCTACATGAGAGAATCCCCAAATTAAATTCTTCCATTAACACTTTTGTTAGAATCCTTAGCACCATCACCAGAACCAGAATAGCTAAACACTGGAAAATAAGTGTGCCAGAATGGTCAGAGGTTATAGCCAGGATTAAGCATATTTACTCTATGTATGAAACGGCTGCACACTTACAAAGTACAACTGATTCCTTTAGTGAGGTATGGTTTTCCTGGATACTTCAAGGTAATAAATTATGATTTTTATACATGCTTTTGTTGAGAGATAAGGGGGGATATTGCAAGCAGATGGGGTGGAAAGTTTTTAAAATACCCAATGTCAAAATACAAAAATTAATTACATTGGTTAGATGGGCTCTTTCACTTTCTTGTAGCACGGTGGGGGGGGGGGATAACTCTACATTTAGTATGGTGACCTAGTTTAACTGTTATGTTTATTTAATTTTATTATTAAACAATTCACAATATATTATAGTCTATTGCTGATGCGGGATTAAGGATTAGAGACATGTTGTAGTTAACAATTGAAGAAGATCTCACATCTGCATTGGTAGAAAAACTTTAAGGTGTGTTATTAGTAGGTATTCTAAGATGTACCAGGTCTATTCACCTTTAGGTCTGAAGTAATGTGATTGTAATGTGTTTCTTTATTTGTATTTTGTTAAAATGTTTAATAAAAAACGATTTAAATCTAAAATTGTACATTATTAAAAAATATATATCTGTATATATTTTTTTGTGGACATTAAAATATATATTTTTTTAAATCTTAAAGTTAAATTAATTTGCATTTGATATGCATAGTAAATATTACCAATTTATCAATTAATTGCAAATTATCTGCTTAAAGGGATAGTAAACCTCAAAATGTGCTTTTATGATTCAGATGGAGAATCTAATTTTAAAAAACTTTCCAATTTTCTTCTATTATCAAATTTGCTTTGTTCTCTTGTCATCCATTGCTGAAGGAACATCATTGCACTACTGGCAGAAAGTTAAACACATCTAGTTACCCATTCACAAGAGAAAAATGTGTGCAGGCACCAAATAGCAGCAGCTCTACTGGTGTATGATATGTGTGTATTTTTTTCAACAAGGAATGAGAGAACGAAGAGAACGAAGCACATTTGAAAATAGAAGTGAATTTAAAAGTGTCTTAAAATTATATGTTCTATCTGAATCATGCAAGTTTAATTATGACTTTCCTATCCCTTTAAAAAATAAATGTTTTAAAAACATTTTAACTGACTTTTTATTAACAGTGTTTACTACTTAAAAAGTATGCATATCTTGTTACCTTTGCTGTGGTTAGTTAGGAAAAATATAAATGCCATTAAACTGGTCAAGCAACAACTATGTTGAGTATCATAGGGTCAAATTTGTTGATCATGCAAGGCTCACTAAAGACTCTCAAGGAACTGTAGCAAAAAAAATTAAAAAATAAAAGCATTTTATTATTGGATGAGTATCTAACACCTAGATTACAAGTTTTGCGCTATAGAGGATGCAAAACGAACGCAACAATAGTTGCGTCATTTCACCCTATATAGCGCTGCCATTACAAGTTTTTGAAAAGCCGGCTTGTGCATGCAATATAGTTGTGTTGAGCTCTATACCACACAAAATACAAGCGCTGCTTTGATGTGCTCGTGTACACTTTCCCCATAGACATCAATGGGGAGAAAGTGTTAGAAAAAAAACTAACACCTGCGATCGCGGAATGAAAAGCTCTGTAACGCAGCCCCATTGATCTTTATGGTGAAAAAAAAGTTTAAACCTAACACCCTAACATAAACCCTATGTCTAAACACCCCTAATCTGCTGCCCCCGATATCGCCGACACTACATAATGTTATTAACCCCTAATCTGGCGCTCCCGATATTGCCGCCACCAAAATAAATCTTTTAACTCCTAATCTTTCGCTCCCGATATCGCCACCACTATACTAAAGTTATTAACCCCTATTCCACCGCACCCCAACATCGCCCATACTATAATAAAGATATTAACCCCTATTCCGCCGCTCCCCGACATCGTTGCAAATAAATAAAGTTATTAACCCCTAAACCTCTGGCCTCCCACATTACTACCACTAAATAAACCTGTTAATCCCTAAACCGACAGCCCGCCACATCGCAACAACCTAAATTAAACTATATTAACCCCTAAACCTAACCCTAAACCTCATCCTAACCGTAACCCTAAACCTAACACCCCCTAACTTTAACATAATTAAAATAGAGCTAAATTAAAGTTACAATTATTAACTAAATAATACCTATTTAAGACTAAATACTTACCTGTGAAATAAAACCTAAGCTAACTACAATATAACTGATAGTTATATTGTAGCTATCTTAGGTTTAATTTTTATTTCACAGGTAAGTTTGTATTTATTTTAACTAGGTAGACTAGTTAGTAAATAGTTCTTACTATTTACTATCTACCTAGTTAAAATAAAAACAAACTTACCAGTGAAATAAAACCTAAGCTGCCTTATACTAAAACCTAACATTACAAAAATAAAAAAAACACTAAAATTACAAAAAATAAAAAAACCTACCATTACAAAAAAATAGCAAGCAAAATTATCCAAAACAATAAAAATTATTCCTATTCTAATACCCTGTTTAAAAAAAATTAAAAAAAAACACTCCAAAATAAAAAAACCTTAATCTATAATAAACTACAAAGGGCATTCAGCTCTTTTGCTGCCCATTAAAAATAAAAAAATGGCTATTCTAAAAAAAAAAAACACTCCAAAAAGAAAAAAAAAATTACACAAAATAACAAACAAATTATACAAAATAATAAAAATTATTCCTATTCTAATACCCCATTTTTAAAAAAAACAACCCCCAAAAAAAGAAAAATAGCCCTTAAAAAGGCCTTTTGTAGGGCATTGCCCTAAAGAAATAAGCTCTTTTTCTAAAAATAAAAACAAACACCCCCTAACATTACAAACCCCCACCCCCCAAACCCACAAAATAAAAAAACCTAATTTACCCATTGCCCTGAAAAGGGCATTTGTATGGGCATTGCCCTTAAAATGGCATTCAGCTCTTTTAAGTAATGCCCAAACCCTAATCTAAATAAGGTACTCACAGTTGCTGAAGTCCCACTTGAACGATCTTCATCCTGGCGGCTCCAATTGTATCCAGGCGGCTCCATCTTCATTCATCACGGGACTGGCATCTTCTTCATCTCTGCGGAGGCGGAGCAGTTGATGCGCGGAGGCAGACATCCAGGCAAAGGTCCAAGGCAGAGGTCCAGGTGAAGGTCCAAGGCAGAGGTCCAGGAGGAGGTCCAAGGCGGAGGTCCAGGTGGAGGTCCAAGGCGGAGGTCCAGGCGGAGGTCCATCGATCCGACATGGATGTCTTCTTCATGCGATCGTCCGCCGCACACTGAGGATTGAAATGCAAGGTACCCCTTTTATACTGGGGGTACCATTGCATTCCTATTGGGTGACAATTTTAAATCAGCCAATAGGAATTAGGGCTGCTAAAACCCTATTGGCTGTTCAAATCAGCCAATAGGATGTAAGCCGCTCTCATTGCTATTGGCTGATTCGAACAACTGTGAGCAACTGTGAGTACCTAATCGGGTTGATTTCTGTCCGCGGCCTCAGAGCAGGCGGACAGAACTTCTGGTTCCGGAGAGCCTGAAGGCTCTCACGGAAACAGCGGCATCAAGCTCCATAAAGAGCTTTATAAATCGGCCCCTATAACCTCATACTTAGCAGTGGTTTGTATTTCATAGATAATTAAAAGTTAATTCAGCTCCTGGATTGAAGGAGCTTGGCATAGTATCATTTGAATCACCTATGTGACTGATTTAACTCACAGAATCTCAGTATATAGCACCATATCACCTGTGCACCAGATTATTCAAACTAGGCTGAGACAATGGGGCCTATTTATTATTGCATCAATCTTGACACATTCACTGGAGTCAATACGCTCGCCAGACATTGCTGCCACAAATCTACAAACAACGCCCTTATTTATTAAAAAGTCTGTCAAAAACCTGCGTGTCAAGTACAGAGCAATGAGCATCGGACTGTTGATAAATAAGAGTCATCAATGTTGCAGATACTCTGTTTTTTCCAACATTATTTATACCATTTCTTTACTGTCCATGAACAAAAGCTAATCTTTTATTTTTCATCTGTTAATGTCCAAGAAATAGCTAGATTTATACCTGAACAAACAATAATATCTCATTGAAAGTTATTTTCTATGTATTTGTTATACAAAAAACTGATATATGATATTTCCAAATAAATTAATGTGTATTGTATTTCTATAAATCGTGATATGCCTATCTCATGATTTTTTGTTTTTTAAAATGATTATTAATGCTAGAATTTGTACATATATCTTTGCACATACTTGTGTATATATATATATATATATATATATATATATATATATATATATATATATATATAAATGTGTTATGCCAGAAATCTTTTGCAAACATATTTACATGTCCCTAAATTCCTTTTTTTGTTCTAAACAGTGCTGTCTTTCATATCATATCATATGTGTTTATTTATACCACTATATGTATACAGTGTAAATATATTATTATTCTGAGCATGAATAATTGCGAATTTTAACGTAATCACAGTATCATATGTATTTATTTGCAAATGTATATTTTAAGAGCTGGGCCAGTTTTCTCTCTGCACCTGTGTAACCCCTCCTGATTGCAGTCTAGTTTTAAACACCACCCCTACACAGGTGTTATAAAATGGTCTGGCATATAAGATTTCTAAATGAAAATGAAATTCAAGAGAAGGAAGAAAAACACTGAAAATAGCATGACAGTAAAGAGGTGATTTTAATTTCTGCTGTATCTGAATCATGACAGTTTAATGTTAGGTAAACTATCCCTTTGAGCTATCAGCTTAAGATTATATTGAATCAAATATCATTCAAATTTTAAAATCATTGTCTAAAATATTACACTGTGTGTCCTAATGTCATCATCAATGTTTAACTTTAATACTAATTTCACATATACATACTTTCAAAGTATAATACACAATGTAACACATGCAGTGGCGGCTGGTGAATTTTGAATATGGTGGGGCACTAGACCCTATAACTTAAAATTTAGCCCCACCCCTCATATGGTTATGCCCACGTACTGTAAAAAATAAATAAATATATATATATATATATATAAATATATATATATATATATATATATATATATATATATATATATATATATACACACATACACTTATTTGTGTACTTAAACCATATCAAAAGATTAAAATAACCATCCAATATAAAAAGTGCAGCACTTTTTATGGGGAAAAAAATCTATTGCTTATTTGTTATATACAGTACTCATAGTTCATACAGAAATGTTCATAAATCAGTCCCTGTTGCTACATTGAAAACTCTGTTGTCATTACATCGATCCATGTGACCTAAACCCGAGAGATACATATAGATTGGAGGTATAACTCTGTGCCACAGACATTACATGACCACACAGTAGCATGAATGAGCAGAAATGTTATGTTACTCATCACTACCTTTGTTTTGCTAAACAACTACAAACATTAATTAAATAAAACAGTGCCAGTCCTGCTAATGTCACAACAAGTAAATACTGTGGTTTTAAAACCATAAACATGTCTTACCAAAAGACACACATATAAGATGGTGTGCCTTTAAAAGCAAGAGATGGTAAACAAGTTGGTAAATCCCCACTTATTTATACCTCACAGTCAAACATGTACAGTGTCATCTATCCCTCTTACAGCCAATATCCTGGATCATGCATATGGACACTTATCCCACATTCAGCTCCTGTCCCACAGGGTCATCTATGCCTCACGCAGCTCCTGTCACAGTAGCTATCTACTTACTCCTCGCTCCTGTCCCATAGGTATAGGCCACAATGCTGTAAGAAGATAGTAATGTTTGGCACTCTCAGTTCTTGGTCTGCGCTATGGTAGCAAAAAGAAAAACAAGCACAAGGTCTTGTGCACTGCTTTCTCGCACCAGGCCACTCACTTTGAAGCACCTAATTGAAACATCTTGCAGCGCATTCACACAGAGCATTCAGCGCTGCTTTGAAACTTCTGCTGCTTACTTTTTTATCCACTTTGTGCACTTCTTGCTCGCACCATGCCTCCCACTTGAAGTACCAAAGTTTGGCCCGGTGCGGCTCGATCCATGGTATTCCACACCACCACTAGCAAGCAAGATCTGATGTTTGAGATCCCGGCACACATCATGATTCGACTTCTTGCTTAAAGTGAATGTAAATTTTGATGCTAAAGTGCCCGGTTTTTAAAACTTTGATTAAAAACAGGGGCACTTTAATTCATCAATATTTTCATTTCACTCCTGTTGTGAAAAAAAACTTACCTTTTAATCTTCACAGCAGCTCCAGCTTCCTCCACCTGTTTCAAAGCCTCTTCCTGGGTCTAAAATGAGGTATCTGGCTTCCTCCAATCACAGCAGTGAATCAGACACTGAATCCCCCAGGGGGGAATCTGTGATTGGAGGATGACCTATCAATCATTTCTGACATCAGAAATGGCTTGTGAGACCGGAGAAAGCTGCAGCTGCTGTGAAGTTTAAAAGGTAAGTTTTTTGTCACAACAGGAGTGAAATGTAAATTTTGATGAATTAAAGTGCCCCTGTTTTTAATCAAAGTTTTAAAAACCGGGCACTTAAACATCAAAATTTACATTCACTTTAAGTTGCTAGTGGTGGTAGAACTCCTCAGGGAAATTTTCCATGGATCGAGCTGTACCGGGCCAAAGATTAGGTGCTTCAAAGTGGGTGACATGATGCGAGCAAGCAGTGCGCAAAGTGGATGAAAAAGTAAGCAGCAGAATTTTCAAAGCAGCGCTGCATGCTTTTTGAGAATGGGCTGCGAGATGTTTCAGTTAGGTGCTTCAAAGTGAGTGGCATAGTGCGAGTAAGCAGTGCACAAAGTGGATGAAAAATAAGCAGCAGAAGTTTTAAAGCAAGGCTGCATGCTCTATGTGAATGTGCTGCAAGATGTTTCAATTCAGATCAGCCAGTATATTTTGGAATTGCTTCCTGGGAGTTCTTACCAAGCAGCTTGGTTATTCTATAACCGCGCACTGTTATACATCGAAGTTACAGCCGTCAATTACTATTTTGCCCACTTGAACTGAACCTTTGCGGTGACCCCCCACCTAGGCCCCCACATGCTCCTTTCAGCAAATAGGACTCCCTATATCTGTACTTAGACGTCCCTATGCTAACAGATGGGTGACGTCAGAAATCCCTTAAAGGCACAGTCAAAGCATGTGCAAAGTCTTCTCAAACAGGGCAGATTACCAAAATGTCCTGCCTGAGAGTATTTTGCAAGTGCAAGGTTTGGTGTGGTAGAAACTTTCACTAGTTTGTGGGTTGTTTAGGAGTATTGTGTCAAATTTGTTGCGAAAAGTGTTGCATCAAATTTGGTGCGAAGTGGAGAGTGGGACTTGCTTTACATGCCTTAAACATAATGCAAATAGATTTATCAAAAATAAAAAAAGGAAGTTAGCTATATTATGTTATGTATTTATTTAATTTTTATCTCTATATCTACTAGTGCACCAAGTTTGGAGCAATACTTCACACCAAATTTGGAGCAATATTTTGCACCAAATTTGGAGCAATAATATTGTCCCCTTGCTTTGTAACGAGAGACAAAGATGTAACATAATCCATAAGTAGCAATGTATTTGTTTCATTTTTTTTTTTTTTTTTTTATAATTATATTTTTATTGGGGTTACAATAAACAACAATACAATAGTAAGACATGTTTAGGTGTTTCTTTCCAAATTACAAAGTATACAGAAAACAGAATAAATAACATCTTACTTAAGGTCTCTCTCTGACCCCGTACAGGAGATCAGATAGTCTTCTAGAACCTCCCTTGTTTTTCAAACTACATGGGCTTCCGGGCATCCATTAACACAGTTAGTATATGTTGCACAGTGTATTAAGATGGCATGTGCATTGTGAACCCATAGGGGCTTTAAGATATGGCCCCATGAATTATGTAACATTAGGAACAGTAAAATGCAACAAGTACACATCAATATAAGTTAACTAATTTCATAACATCTAAGAAAAGAGTTCAAAGAAGGGAAAAACAGAAAAAGATAGAAAGAGAAAGGGGAAGGGAGGGAGGGGGGTAGCAGGTAGCTTTATAGGTTCAGGTTTTGGAAGTTATATTTTGCGGGAGTTCTTCCCAGGGGGACCAGCTATCTGTATAAAGGTCCATGACTCCTTTGTTAAGATATACTGCTTATTCCATTATCCTAATATAAGAGAGGATCTCAATTACTTTCTCTATCGGAGGGGCACTCTGTTGTTTCCAATATCTCGCAAAAGCAAGCTTAGTTGCCATCAGGAGACATATAAGGAGGTGTTTTCAGGGTTTAGCAAGTTTAGGGATATCTAAATGAAGCAGGTAAGTCTAAGGGTCCTTATCTGTCGGGAGGGAAAGATGTCTACATAAAGAGAGGACTTTGGTCCACAATTTGTTAATCACTGGGCAGCTCCACCAAATGTGGATGTCATCACCCTTTTTGTCACAACCTCTCCAGCACCTGTCCGAGTTGGTAGGTGAGATTCTACGTAGCCTACTAGGAACCCAATGCCATCTCGTAAGTTATTTATAGTACAATTCAAAAAGGGTTATGCAGTGGATTGCCTGTCTGGTATCAGTGGTAGCTCTTGTCCATAGTTTAGTGTCCATCACTCTATCAAAGTTTCCCTCCCTTGTCAAAACATTATGTGTTTTTTGTAAGGTGGGGCAAGTAGTGTGTCCTGAGTGGTTTATAGCTCTATATTCCCAATTTCCATTGATATTCCCACAGTGTGTTGTTGCATGGTGCAGTTTTGAAAAAGTTCCAACTAGTTAGCAGGGATCTAAAGCGCATCACTTCAAAGTGTAATTTCTGTGGGGTTGCTTACTGGGAGATTAACTTCAAACAAGAGGACCAAGGGGTTCCAATATGGAAATCGTGGATAGTTGTTATATTAAGGTTGGTCCAACCAGTGGCATTGGAGTCTGGTAATCCTTTGAGTAGCCCTTGCACACTATGAATTTGGGATGGGTGTGGGGCTACCATTGACAAGTGTCGCAATTTATGCCACATATAAAGGCAGTGTTTGATGACTGCATTAGAGGGGGAGGTAAGGGCCCTACAATGCTGAGGGTCCCATATCAGATTAGGGAGAAGGATGTCATGGGGCAGTGAGGCTTGTTCAATATCGTACCATCTAGGGGGTTCATTGGAGGTGCCCATCTTGAAATATGGGTGCGCATATCCGCTTCATAATACAACTTGAGGTTGGGAAGACCCAAGCCTCTTTTATATATATCGGGGCTTGTAGTATCTTACTCGCTATATTCCGGGGCGTGAGGCAGCCCAGAAGTATTTGTTTAAGAGTGATTGGTAAGTGTCCAGATATGTAGTTGGGATTTTCAGCGGAAGGCATCTATAGAGGTATGTGAGTTTCGGCAGAACCATCATTTTAAATGTGGAGATTCTACCCATCCAAGATATCTCCTTATATCTGGGAAGTGTTAGTGTCTGTTTAAGAGTCTGCAAAAAGGTCATAATTGGTTGCGACTACGTTCTTAAAGTTGTGTGATAGGAAGACACCTAAGTGTCGGATGCCTTTATGGTTCCATTTAAATTTGTGTTTAGCTTGTAGGACTTGTAGTTGGGCATCTGGGAGGTGTAGTGGATAGGCTTCAGTCTTGGTTACGTTAAGTTTATAGAATGAAAGTCTACCAAAGAGGTCAAAGAGTTCAAGAAAGGAGAGTTCTGGGTCTGTTAGGAAAACTGTCACATCATCTGCAAAAAGGCTAAGCTTCTGTTATGTACCATGGATGGGAATATAGCGCTCATACCAACCATCTGAAGTCATCTGGTAAGCCCACCGTCTCAAGCCCTGCAGCTAGGTAGTCCCAGCCCTGTCAAACGCCTTCTCTACATCGAATGACAGGGTGAGAAGGGGTCTCCTGGAGCTGTCCGCTTTTTAAAAGATATTCAATAACTGTCGCGTGCTGTCCGTACCTTGCCGGTTTGTCACAAAGCCCACCTGATCTCTATGTATCGCACTAGGTAATAGGGGACTGAGTCTGGTGGCCAGTATTTTAGTGTAAATCTTAACATCCAGGTTAATTAGTGAGATAGGGTATTAGCTTTGGCAGAGGGAGGGGTCCTTACCCTCTTTTGGGATAGTTAATATTGAAGCCTCCAAAAACTCCTGTGACAGGGAACCTGTCTCAAAAGTCACGGCAAATAATCTCTGTAAATAAGGGATTAGGATAGATAAATACGTTTTAAAGAAATGAGGTGTGTAACCGTCCGGACCAGATGCTTTATGCAGCTTAAGTGACTTGATAGCCTCTTTGATTTCAGAAGGGGTTAAAGGATCAGCAAGATATTCAGTCAGTTTGGTGTCTAATTGCGGAAGATTTAGAGAGGACAGGAATTCTATAATAGTGCGCAAATCTGCTTTGGGAGTATTCGGGAAGGAGTCTAGGTTATATAGCTTACTGTAATAGGTCAAAAAAGCTTCCCCAATATCCTTAGGGGCATGTACTATTCTATCTGAGTATTGAATTTTCTGAATTCATGAGGATTTTGCTCTGGCTCTAAGCTTAGTAGCTAACAATCTATCTGCCCTATTTCCCTGTTAATAAAATAGTTTTTGGAACTTCAGTAAGGATTCCAGTACTCTTCATTTCTCTTTAGCTGTGATTTCTGTGCGAACATATCCTATGCGGGATGCTAATGTGGGGTTGGGGTGAAGTTTATTCTCATGTTCTAGGGTTCTAAGTTTCCCAAAGAGTTGCGCGAGGGTGGTTCCCCTTTCGCATCACAATTGTGCTGCCCTTTTAAGGAAAGTCCCTCTAATTAATGCGTTCATAGTCGCCCATAGGGTAACGTCTGTAGTGTGTCCAGTGTCATTTGCCTTAAAGAAGTCTTGGAGGTCAGTAGCTGTCTGTTGAGGCCAGGGGTTCTTAATCAGGTGGTCTGTTAGTCGCCACAAATGCATGTGGCCTTCCAGAGGGGATGAGTTGAGTGTGGCAATCACCATGTTGTGACAGCTCTCCACAAACACAGAGGGAGTTTAACCTTCCAATATGAGTGTCCCAATCCCCACCTTGTCCCCAGGTGTAAAGATATATGTGAAGAAAATGGGCAGAAACTCAGTAATTCAGTTCAAATCCACTTTTACTAAGGACAGCAGTACTATCAGAGCAACATTTCGGGGCTTACACCCCCTCCTCAGGCTCAGGGGCAGACCACGATTTTAGCAATGTGTGCCTTGTCTAGGGTCCAAGAATCAGTGAATATGTAGTCTATGCGGGAATAGGAGTGATGTGCTGTGGAATAGAATGTGTAGTTTTTTTGGTCATGTGTAGGCATCGCCATATGTCAAAGAGGTTGTATACCATCAGCAGATTCCAGAATCTCCTCAATGGGAGGCAAGTCCCCGGGTCAGAATCTGTCTTTTTACAGGATCATCTATCTAATATGGGGTCCCAAGTGGAGATAAAATCCCCTCCCATGAGTATAAACCCTCTCTTGATCTGTTCTATTCTCGCTAGGAGTTGTTTAGGAATGTAGCTTGATGAATGTTGGGAGCGTATACACTGACTAAGGTGTACAAGCTGTCATCTAGGTAACAGACAATTATCAGATATCTGCCTTTTGTGTCTCTATCAATGGTAATAGGGGTATATTTCGCATCTTTCCTTATGAGTATAGCTAAGCCCATCACAGATTGGGTATAGGGTTGACTTAATTATTTGTGGGGAAGTTTCGGTCCAATGAGTCTCTTGTATGAAGGCTAGCGCTGTCTTGTGTTTTTTGAGTGTGTTAAGTCCCTTAGTATTTAGGGTAGATATTATCAGTTCTGTCATGGGCTTACCAGACTAAGACCTCGCTCTGCACCTGAACTTCCAACCTGCTGGAGGGGCATGGTAAGGGCTGGGGAGGAAGAGGAGAAGTAGGAAAGGGAGCAGTGAGAAAGAGTTAAAATAGAAAAAGGAGAAAAAAAACAGTACATAATCACCTTTCACAGGCATTGTAAGGGTGTGGGTGGTGGATAGTGCATAAAAGCACTGCCCAAGGTTACTCTTGAAATTCCATTTATGAAATCCCAGGGTAGCGCGAAAATAAGTATACATATACTTTATACTTAAAAATAGGGGGGGGAGCAGGGAGGGCCTACAATTAGAGTTTGGGTTGTAACCATTATTTACATCTGAGCTCTATTTATGTCACTATACTTAGACCAGTACCTGTTACTACTATGGGAAGGGGCAGGAGGTAGGGTGTCTTTGATATACAGTAGTACATCTATTGCTAACCTATGGGTAGTGGGGGATCATGTGAAGCAAGATAGCAGGCAGCTAACTCAGTATAAACATAATCTGTGGTCTAACCAAGAGTCCCCTAAATTAAATGGTTTGTAGCAAGTAGACATTGACACACAATGTAAGGGATATGAACCTGTGGGAGTATAAAAGTAAGTGCAAACATACTAACTAGCAAATAAACAGAGAAACATGAATAAAGCTTATTATGTAGATGGGTGTCTATGATAATAATTAACAGACATCTTGTAAACATTAAGACAACTCAAGCCTATAACTTATGTAAACATGGTAAGGAGTATGAAGCTAAAGGCTCAAGAACTCCCCAATTATCTGGAGTAAGTATACTGCCAAGGAAATCATTTTAAAGAGTTATTCTTCTGACTCTTATCCTAGTGAGACACAAGTCCATGTGAAGAGAGGCTGAGATATAGGAAGTACTTTCTCATGGAGGTTTTCGATGGGTGGTGGCCTGCCTCCTGGAGGGTTGGGCTGGTCTGTTCAGGAGAGGCTTCCATTCAAGTGCACCGGCTCTCAGTGGGAATAGCCTAGAAGATGGTGTCTCCTGCTCTTCCTGATCCTCTGGGAGGAGTTTCCAATTTTACAGTAGGAGTCGAGCCTCCTCTGGCATCGAAATCGTATGTAGGTGTCCATCTTTGGTTATAAGGAGCTTTACAAGAATTTCCCATTTGTACCTGATTCCTTGGGCTCTGAGAATTTTAGTGTGATCTGTGAAAGTTCTCCTCAAGAATAGTGTGTGAGCCGATAGGTCTGGGAAGATTTGGATCTGTTCAAATTTCTCTGGCAATGTTTTGGATTTCATACCGACATTGATAAGTTGTTTCTTGAAGGAGAAGTAGTGAAGCCTGGTCACCACATCTCTCAGCTTGTCCACTCTATGGGGCCTATCCATCAGGAGATCAGAGTCCTTAGCTTCTGGGGCTAGTTCCTTGAAGAGTTCTTTTAAATAGCCCTCTAGGTCTTGAAGGGAGACCGACTCTGGGACTCCCCTAATCCTTAGGTTATTCCTGTCCTCTAAGTCTGCAGGCTTGGTTTCCAACGAGGAGATCTGAGAGGCTAGGTTCTCTGAATAAGATAAGAGATTAGTGTGATCTATGATAAGTTCTTCCTGTTTCCGCTCCAAAGCATCCGTTCTTTCCCCAATTGAAGCAATATCTCTCTTAAGGTCGGCGTGAGATTTGTCAAACCTTTTTGTTATAGATTCATGGTGTCCCGCCAAGAGAGATTTGATGTCGTCTATTAAAGATGAGAAGTCACTAGAGGATGGTCTATTGTTATTGCAGGCAGTGCCAAGGGCAGATCCCAGAAGGGTTTCATATTGGGTGTTAGTATCTGACAAGTCATTATCTGAGGCCTCCTGCTGGGCTGATGATGCAAGGTGAAAATGGTCTAAAATCGTCTTCTTTTGAGAGTTTTGAGGCCTGGATTTCCTTATTTGGTTTTGATACATGATGTCACCAATTTCTTCAAGAGTGACCTTAGTTGTATTAGGTTGAGATCTATCTGCTTGTGATGGTGTGATTGGGTGGATAGTCTCACAAGGATGTCAGACCTCTCTTCTGTGTGGAGAATATGGTATGTCTGTTAGAGGTTTTTAGAAAAGTCAGGTTTGCATCTTGGATTTGCTCTAGGAGCCCTTGGGTGTCATAGTTCTTTATGTAGGCCTTTCCATAAAGAGTCCTCTTTACTCAGCAAGGCATAGTGTGAGATGGGTCTGCAGCAGGATGAGGCCGCCCCTACTCAGGTAGTCCAATCCCACTCTCCAAGGGACGTGTCTCCTGTTGACGAAGCTGGGAAAGGGGACCTGGGATATGACCCACCTGTTGTTATAGGTGGGAAATGGAGGAGAGTGGGCTGGTGGGGAGCTCAATGGGGTCCTACTGTGGTGGCCTCTTATTTAAGTAAGGCCTGACGCAGTGAAATTGCAAGTCTCCGGAGAGGTAAATACACAGAGCTGGCAGGGAGGAATACAATAAACAAAGAATTCTGCAAAATATCTTGCATAACAGTCCTCGAAGGTCAGCCGTGATGTCCAGCACTATTATGTAGGTTTCACTTCCCTCAGTTATTGTAGGAGGGAAGCATGTAGGAGGGTGTGAGCTGCTTAGGGTTGAGGTGGGTGTGGAGACCACCCGGTAAGTATCTATGCAAAATGGCTTATCACTTACATTATGCCCAATTTGCTGGTTTGCTAGGGGGCCAGTTACCAAGGAGGTGAGGGTTCTGTGGGCCCAGAGTCTAAGGCCTAAGATACAGTTTGGGGCCCCCTCTGGGTTCTGAGGTAAGCACCTTTAGTGCATGTGCCACGAGGGCCAGAGGATGATGTGGTCTCCTTATTAAGGCAGGTCTTTTCCTTTGCCCCTCTGTCTCCCAAGTAAGTAGGTGGTTCCGGGTGTATGTCCAGCGAAAGGATCAAGTCTCTTTTCAGTCTTAGGTGGATATCGGGCTTTTCCTCCTAGGCCTCTCCACTGCCGGGCTTGCACTGTGGGAGATGGGGACAAGATGGCAGCCATTCACGCCACTTCGTTTGGCTCCGAGATTTCCAGGCCTTTTCAGTGGGTCGTGGTAAGTTGCTTCAGGTGAAACAGGGGTTGCCTCCCACAAGGTAATTCAGTGTGATGTGGGTCCGATGTGGCCTTCGAGTCCGCCATGTTGGTCGATCAGCTCCTCCTGAGCCTCCCGCAGTCTCGGGCTCTAGTCTGGCCATATGTCTGCTGGGAAGCTTCTCTCTGGCAGTAGTCGAAAGCGCTGCCTCTGGGATGACAGCCACAACTCCGGAGCAGAGCCCAGACCCTCCGGAGTCATAGGTGGATACTTCTGTCGCTCAGCTCACTGTATCTCTCCCAGGAAGTTGGGTGCAGTTCAGAGTCGGAAGTGAAGTGGTGACATCACTCAAACCAGGAGGTGTGCAGTTACTGCAGTCCAATTGAGTCTGAATATCCAAACAAGCCCATGAAGAAATCAGCGTGCACTGTTGGCATGGTGCCAGCCAAAAAAGGAGCTGAGCCTGCCCCAAAATGTAAGCAAAAAGTAGGAAAAATCAGCACTCCAACAAAGATTAATTTGAATAAAAGAAAAATCTTTATTTCACAAGTTAAAACCTGCACAAAAAATAGCAAAAAACAGAGGGAGGAGGCGTCCTGACATGTTTTGTGCCAGATGACTCGATGTTTGCAAAACACACCCTTATAAAAGAGTCTATGACCAATAGGATTCCTAATTGACTGTCTAAGAAGGGTACATTTAAATGTCTATCTAGAAACTGTGCTACTTGTGAACTGGTGTCATGTGGTATAGATTTTAGGAGTTCTGTTACCAAGCAGAATTTTCTTATTGAACACTATGCAAATTGTAGTACAGAATTTGTGATCAGCCTATTGGAATGCACCCTTTGTCATGAACAATATGTAGGGCAAACCACACGTGCCCTAAGGTCATGAATAGTAGAACACAAAAGGGACATAAAGAATTTTGTTAAAGAGTCCAGTGTAGCCAGTGTAGCTAATCTTTGTTGGAGTGCTGCCTTTTCCTACTTTTGCAGTTCAGAGTCCCTTAGGTAGGGTCACTATTTGACCCTTTCAGATGCTCAGGGTGTCCAACTATAGTTGCTAGGTCATGGGGTCTTAAGTATCAGTCTCAGAGGTTTTTTAAAAAAAGGGGGGCACTTTTTTTTTTTTTTTAAATCCATCTTTTATTGGGTAAAAGTGCTTAGTACAACATTGAAAATAGGGGCTATGTGCCCAACAAATATGTTCAATACAAGTCACACTTCAATATGCATGTATATTACATTGTAAGATGGCAATTTCTAACCTTTAGAATAATCTAACATTTAGAACAACATAAACAACAATACTGGTCATTTGCAAAGTGTAGGAACAATTCTATTAGTGACTAAATAGATAACTGAGATTGGGGAGTAGCGTCTTTGAGGGCCTCGTCCTACAAGAATCTCATGTCATGGAAAAACTCTAACTTATTTCTTTTCATATAGCCATACTCCTCTAGCACTAGCATCTCCTCAACCTTTACTTACCACGTCTGCCCTGTCAGTGAGGTCGGCGTTTTCCATTGTGCCGCTATTAGTGATTTTGCACTATTTATTCCTATTTGCAACAGCTGTCTCCGGAGTTTACAAGGTACCTTAGAGTGTTGGTTAAATAATACTAACTGGGGTGTTAAAGTAAGGTCTGGGATCAGTCCTTTTTTGAAGTGAACTTCCATGAAATTCCATAGTTGAGTCAGTGAGCCACAGCCCCACCACATGTGTAAATAACTACCCTTTAGTTCAAATCCTCTCCAGCATCTGTCGGAGGAGGAAGGGTAGATTGAGTGTAGCCTCGCTGGGGTTAAGTACCATCTAGTTAAAACTTTGAAATTGAGTTCGAGTATTTTGGGTGCAGTTGAGGTTTTTTTAGTGTGTTGAAATATCCTACCCCAAGATCCGCCATTCAATGTCTCGTTCAGTTCTCTGTGCCATTTATCAGTGTATGTAGGGAGTTCAGACTCCATATGAGATTGTAATAATGTTCGCATCTTTGAAAGAGAGTGTGGTTATGTGCGTATTGACATAGCAGATCTTTTCAAAGGGGGTCAGTTGTCTTAGATAATCAGATTTATGTGGAGATGTGGTGATGAAATGTTCGAGTTGCATGTATTTTAACCATGGATAGTAAACTCCGTTAGCTACCTCTTTAATAGCCTCTCTGTTTAGCAATGTGCCCTCTTGTAGGAATACCTTTAGGGGATTCGTGTGCCCCCACTCCACTGCTCTTTGGTAATTTCTATCTAATCCTCCAGTAAGTTCCGCATTTAATGGGATCGGGAAGAGTGGGGATCTAGGGCCAGAGATAAAACTGTGCTTCTGCACCAACAAGTCCCATTCTTTAAAAAAGTGGTTGTGTATTGGTAGTGTTGAACATTGTGGGGGCCTCAGTGCTTTGGGTACCCAACAGAGGGCCCCCACCGACGGGACTTTCAATATATGAGAGTCAATCGCAGTCCAGGCTTTATGGCCTGATGGCACGTGCCAATCTAGAACCCTTTGTAACGTTATTTCGTCTAAATAAATTTTTATCTCAGGGAGGCCAAGTAGTGTCGTAGGCCTGTGCATTGTCACTGTGTTTACATGGGGTTTGCATGTGCCCCATACGAATCTGTTGATGTGTTTTTGAGTCTGAGTAAGGAACCATTTAGGTATAGCTATTGGTAGGGCTTGGAGAATGTATAGAATTCTAGGCAGTGTTGTCATCTTAATACATTGTATTCTACCCCACCAAGATATGGGTTTACCTGACCATCTATTCAAGTCTGTCTGTAGAGTTTGTAGTAGTGGTTCGTAATTTTTTTTTAAAAGGATTTTCTGAGATGGGGATAAGTGTATGCCAAAATATTTAAGAGCATCTAATTGAAGCTTTAGAGGGCATACTTCTGATAATCTCATGAATGTGTCTTGTCTAAGGGAGATGTTTAGTAGTTCTGATTTGTTGGTGTTAACCGCAAAGTTGTAGCATTTCCCAAAATTGTCTAATTCTCTCAAGATTGAGGCGGGTCTGTTATTGTAAAGAGGACATCATCGGCATAAATCACAATTTTAAAGCCAACTTCTACACCTTTTATTAAGTGGTTTTCGCGGACGTGAGACGCCAGTACCTCCATTGTCAGAACGAACAATAAGGGTGACAAGGGGCAGCCCTGTGTGGTTCTGTTCCCTATCGTAAAGGATTTAGATAAAGTGCCGTTAGCTTTTACTTTCGCTGTTGGGTGTGCGTAAAGGCTAAATATTCTGTTAAGCATGTAGGGACCTATTCCTATCTCTATCAATGTTTCTTTGAGAAATTGCCAATCAAGGAATTTTGGGGTGTTTTACATAAGCCATAAGGGTCAGGGTTCTAATCGTGTTGTCCCTCGCTTCCCTATGAGGGATGAAACCTACTTGGTCTGTGTGAATAATGTCTACAAGTAATTTGTTTAGTCTTTTTGCCAAAATTTTTCCTAGGATTTTTAAATCTTCATTTAAGAGAGAAATGGGTCTAAAATTTTTGGGGTCAGTAGGGATTTTATCAGGTTTCAAGATTACAGAAATATGTGCTTGTTGCATTGTAGTGGGCAAAGAGGTGCCTCCGTCTATGGTCTGGAATAAGGTGAGGAGGTGTGGGGCCAGTGAGGACCTAAACATTTTATAGTACATGTTAGTAAACCCGTCTGGGCCCGGGCTCTTCCCTGAGGGCAGATCTAATCAGCCAATCGGATTGAACTTGATTCTGACTGGCTGATTCCATCAGCCAATCAGAATATTCCTACCTTAATTCCGATTGGCTGATAGAATCCTATCAGCCAATCGGAATTCGAGGGAAGCCATCTTGGATGACGTCCCTTAAAGGAACCGTCATTCGTCGGGAAGTCGTCATCGGAAGAAGATGGGTCCGCGGTGGAGGTCTTCAAGATGGAGCCGGTCCTCATCGGATGAAGATAGTAGATGCCGCTTGGAAGAAGATGGTTGCCGGTCCGGATCTACTCTTCTTCCCGGATAGGATGAAGACTTTGGAGCCTCTTCTGGACTTCTTCAGCCGTCGGATGATGGATGTCTAGCCCCCGCTTGGGCTTAGATGAAGATATCGGAGCCAGGATGGATCGGTGTGATACCCGGTGAGGTGAAGACAAGGTAGGAAGATCTTCAGGGGCTTAGTGTTAGGTTTATTTAAGGGGGGTTTGGGTTAGATTAGGGGTATGTGGGTGGTGGGTTGTAATGTTGGGGAGGGGTATTGTATGTGTTTTTTTACAGGAAAAAGAGCTGAATTTCTTGGGGCATGCCCCGCAAAGGGCCCTGTTCAGGGCTGGTAAGGTAAAAGAGCTTTGAACTTTTGTAATTTAGAATAGGGTAGGGCATTTTTTATTTTGGGGGGCTTTGTTATTTTATTAGGGGGCTTAGAGTAGGTGTAATTAGTTTAAAATTGTTGTAATATTTTTCTGATGTTTGTAAATATTTTTTTATTTTTTGTAACTTAGTTCTTTTTTATTTTTTGTACTTTAGTTAGTTTATTTCATTGTATTTATTTGTAGGTATTGTATTTAATTAATTTATTGATAGTGTAGTGTTAGGTTTAATTGTAGGTAATTGTAGGTATTTTATTTAATTTATTTATTGATAGTGTAGTGTTAGGTTTAATTGTAACTTAGGTTAGGATTTATTTTACAGGTAAATTTGTAATTATTTTAACTATTTTAGCTATTAAATAGTTCTTAACTATTTAATAGCTATTGTACCTGGTTAAAATAAATACAAAGTTACCTGTAAAATAAATATTAATCCTAAAATAGCTATAATATAATTATAATTTATATTGTAGCTATATTAGGATTTATTTTACAGGTAAGTATTTAGCTTTAAATAGGAATAATTTATTTAATAAGAGTTAATTAATTTCGTTAGATTTAAATTATATTTAAGTTAGGGGGGTGTTAGTGTTAGGGTTAGACTTAGCTTTAGGGGTTAATACATTTATTAGAATAGCGGCGAGATTCGGTCGGCAGATTGTTTGAAGTTAGGTGTCGGCGATGTTAGGGAGGGCAGATTAGGGGTTAATACTATTTATTATAGGGTTAGTGAGGCGGTTTAGGGGTTATAATAGCGGTGCGGTCCGGTCGGCAGATTAGGGGTTAATAAGTGTAGGCAGGTGGAGGCGACGTTGAGGGCGGCAGATTAGTGGTTAATAAATATAATATAGGGGTCGGCAGTGTTAGGGGCAGCAGATTAGGGGTACATAGCTATAATGTAGGTGGCGGCGCTTTGCGGTCGGCAGATTAGGGGTTAATTATTGTAGGTAGCTGGCGGCGACGTTGTGGGGGGCAGGTTAGGGGTTAATAAATATAATATAGGGGTCGGTGGTGTTAGGGGCAGCAGATTAGGGGTACATAAGTATAACGTAGGTGGCGGTCGGCAGATTAGGGGTTAAAAAAATTGAATCAAGTGGCGGCGATATGGGGGGACCTCGGTTTAGGGGTACATAGGTAGTTTATGGGTGTTAGTGTACTTTAGAGCACAGTAGTTAAGAGCTTTATGAACCGGCGTTAGCCCAGAAAGCTCTTAACTACTGACTTTTTTCTGCGACTGGAGTTTTGTCGTTAGATTTCTAACGCTCACTTCAGCCACGACTCTAAATACCGGAGTTAGAAAGATCCCATTGAAAAGATAGGATACGCAATTGACGTAAGGGGATCTGCGGTATGGAAAAGTCGCGGCTGAAAAGTGAGCGTTAGACCCTTTTTTGACTGACTCCAAATACCGGCGGTAGCCTAAAACCAGCGTTAGGAGCCTCTAACGCTGGTTTTCACGGCTACCGCCAAACTCCAAATCTAGGCCTATGTGAGTATATTGTTGATGTCCTGTCGTATTTTAGTTATTTGTGATAGTAGAGTAGTGTCAGTGGGGGTATTTTTGTGTTTTAATTCAAGGTCAGTCAGTCGGGATGATAGTGTCCGTATAGAGGAGTTATAATGTTTCCTCATAATAGCCGTTTGTTTCAGACATTCCCCCCTGATATATGCCTTATGTGCTTCCCAAATGAAGCCTGGTTGAGTCTCGTGATTATTGTTAAATGAAAAGTATTCCGAGATTGCCTTTTGTAACACTGCCTGAACCGGGGGGTAATGGAGGAGTGAATTATCCATTCTCCATATAAAGGGAATTATTGGTGCATCCGGCCACTCCAGGTCCATAATAACCGCGGAGTGGTCAGACCAAGCCATAGCACTAATCTCCGTGTCCTTTAAAAGGGATAGATGATTCCTGTCCACGAACATGTAATCAATACGTGTATAAGAGGACCATGGGTGTGAGTAGAAAGTAAAATTCTTTTGTGTAGGGTGCTGTATCCTCCACACATCAACCAACCCCAGGGATTCTATCAGTGTAAAGGCTGCGTTTGGAGCTCTTGATGTTGTCTGTGTGCGTTTTGAAGAAGAGTCAAGCACTGGATCTAATGTGGTATTGAAGTCACTCCCCATGATCAGCAGGCCCTTCTTGTGTTCTAAAATGAGTGTGAGCAGTGTGTGGAAGAATTTTCGTCTACGACTCAAAGGGGCGTATACATTGACCAAAGTGACAGGTCTGTTGAACAGAAGGCCCACTAGGATTAAAATCCTACCCTCACCGTCTACTACTCTATCTTGCAATTGAAAGTGTAGATGCTTATGAATTAAGGTACTAACCCCTTGCTTTTTAGTGCTGTAGGCGTTATGGAAGCAAATTGGAAAATCTTTTGATGTTAGAGTGGGTTCTTCCCCAGCAACAAAATGAGTCTCCTGGAGGAACACAATCGAGCGTGGGAATTTTGCTAGATGTTTTAGGGCCACTGAACGCTTTGTTGGGGAATTAAGTCCTTTGTTGTTTTGTGTTAATATGTGTATCCTAGGAGTCGACATGTAGCCGGTTCATAGGGGCTATATGTTTATGTAGGGATTGGCTTACCTGCCGGAGACAGCCGTGCAGAAGTTTGAAGGTTCTTCTATAGGACTGTCCTGAGTATAGAGCCTCTATTAAGGAAATGTATTCTAAACAAGAGGAGATTGTTCCTCTATTTGGAGATCTATAGGCAAGAAACGTATTAGCAACTTTGACCAGTACGATATTCACAAAACAACATAAACTCAAACAAGACAAACATAAACAAACATTACGGATACTCATTACTGAAAGTAACTAGTAATCTTTCAGGTTTCAATACAGACTACTAATAGTCCACGAGTGGATGGGGGGTTTAGACTGGTGGTTTTGTCTCTCCACTCTAGGATGAGGTAATAAGGGTTACTGTCTGGTGAATTATGCTAACTATCACACTCAACTGGGTTTACAATTCTAAAGCTAGTTATCTTCTGCTAATGGCCTACTCTGGCAGGCTAACAAGAAAGTTCCAACAAATTTGATGAGAGAAGTATCAAGTGTCCTCTGCAGGATGTGAAGTAGGAGCAGAATTCGGTATCTCAGTGTTTCTTCTTTTGTACGGCACTGTTGACCAGTTCCTTCTCTGGGATTTAGATGCTGTTTGCCCTATTTGGGTCTCGCTCTTTTTAGTGTCTGAGAGTTTAGGCAGGGAAGGCAGTGCTATATTCAGTTGCTTGCAGAACTGCTCTATGTCTTCCGGTCCTCTGTAAATATAGGTCTTTTCCTCTTTCAGGAACTTTATAGCAAAGGGGAATCCCCATCTATACGATATTCCCAAGTCTTGGAGGTGCAGGGTCAAGTATCTGGCCTCTTTACGTTTGGCCAGGGTGACTGGGCTAAGGTCTGGGAATATCTGTATGGTATCTTCGCCAAAGTGTAAGGGAGATTTCTTCCTAGCGGCCTGTAGTAACTTCTCTTTGTCCGTGTATTTGTGGCAACAAAGGATCACATCGCGGGGGGGGGGGGGGGCAGGTGATCAGGGCGTTTTCGGTCTTAAAGCCCTATGGGCTCTGTCCAGAGTTATGGGGTCTTTTTCAGAATCTAGAAGATATTTAAATACATTTTGAAGAGGGGTGGAGCCTGGACGAGCTAAGTGATGGCAGCATAATTGCTGAGCTCCGTGCATAGAGAACATAGAAAGTGTGTTAAACTTTTCATATAGCAACCTAACTGCTAACAATATGCTGCGGGAATACTTCTGAGCTCACTGAGCGCAACTCTACAGGACTCGCATTGCAAAGCTACACAGAAAGTGAGAAAGATACCAGACTTGGTGCGCGGCACTGAGAGACACGGATCCGCCATCTTGGAATTTAAAAGTTTGCATGCAGTTAGTAGTACAACACCTGCAAGGGCAGCAAGAGGAGTACTGAAGTTTGGGAAACATCATATGAGAAGTACCGAAGTATCCGGTAAGCTGGATCGATATTATATGTGGGGGCTAGCCATGATTTGAGGAGAGATATGGGAACACTGTACTGCAAGGCCCTAATTTTTTGCGCCCACGCGGGACACAACTAACAGGCGCATCTAACACTCTGTAAGACAAACAGCCTCACGGCTTTTAGAAGACAGTAATGATATGAGGAGGGATGAAGATGGAGGAATGGGTTTGCTACTCACGGATATACCACAAAGAGAGGCAATGCAGTATTAAAACTAAAATACAGCCGTTTTAAACGCCTCACTATCCAGCACCAGAAATGCAGTGCTCTGTTATGCCTATGTTTCATTTGGATTGGTATTTACCTTACGCTTAATACATGCTGATTGATCAAATTCCTCACTTTTAAAGATGCACTAAAAGATATAGCCTGCACTGTCTTATCTGTTAAGGTCAAAGAACAAGAGTTCTGTGCTGTCTAAGGTTCATTTAGATTGGTATTTACCGTATATCTGACACATAATTTATACTAAAGTCTTGAAACGTTTACCAGGATACAAGAGACATTTATAATAGGTTCTGTCTGACTTTTACCATTACTAACAGCTTCTACGGGGGTAAACTTATTTACAAAAACTGCAATACGCTGCAAAGGGTTGCTAGTGAACAGAAGGGAACAAATTAAAATACACAGTGCAGTTTAGCACAAGTTATCAGCCAGAACTAGGATACCTGTTCCTCTGCACGTGAACTATGTCGGTCAGAAAAACTAAACCACAACTTATTCCTAAATCCACTACACAGCACCCCTTTTTTAAACCTACTAAAGGAGGAAAAACACCAGAAAGAGAGACCTCACCCCCTGCAGAGGACATGGACTCAGACTCAGAACCCCAATCAGACAACACAGACATGATCTCTATTACAAAAGCAGACCTACAAAATCTAGTATCAAAGCAAGACATTAACACTATCTTTGACAAAATGCTAGAGAAAATGGACACTTTACAAAATACGGTCACTAACAGCTTGGCAGATATTAAACAAGACTTACAGGAATTGGGAGCAAGAGTCGAAACATTGGAGGGCAGAGAGGACTCTGTCACTGAAGACATATCCATCTTACAGCAACAGATATCATCCCAACAACAAGAACTATCTGACATCAATAATAAATTAGAAGACTTGGAGAATAGAGGAAGGAGATGTAACATAAGATTAAAAGGAATACCTGAAGCGGTGACTGCACCGGAAATAAAACCCTTTTTACTACAACTATTCCAAACCATAACAGAAGATAAGGAAGAGGGCAAATTTCAAATAGAAAGAGCTCATAGAGCTCTAAGAGCACCACCAAAAAAAAGGAGACCCTCCAAGGGACATAATTGTAAAAATGTTTCGTTTTCAAGAAAAAGAAGAAATAATGGCGGCAGCCAGAAAAAATCCCACCTTTAAATTTAAAGGGTCAATCATCCAGTTTTACCAAGATCTCTTCCTGAGAACATTACAAAAAAGAAGTGCACTACGACCTCTCACGCAGTTACTACGCAAAAACCAAATTCTTTACAGATGGGGTTTCCCATTCGCTCTACATATCCAACATGAAGGTAGAATAACCTCAATTGATAATCTATCAGAAATCCCGGAGGTATGTAAACATCTCAAACTGGAATGTCTGGAGCTGCCAACCTCATCTCAGGACCAAAACACAACTCGAAACGCCTCGCAGCAGGGAACATCATCTAGTGGAAGATGGACGAAAGTCCCTAAGAAAAAACAGAAAACCTGACCAACCCAAGCCTCTAAACACTCGCTTTAGATAACCCACTGAAGGAGGAAAAGGAAAGAAAAAGACCAGTCAGGGACATTCTGGCTGGATATGGTTCTTGCTTGTGAGTTGCCATTGACGCGAGACTGATCTGGAGATAAGTATATTTCTCTATTTGAACTATCTATTGAAAAACATATTAAGCTATTATAATGGTACTGAGTTGGACAACAGCAAAAAATACCAGCCACCCCTTAAGTTATGTCATAATACTTTATATGGTTTACACTGTGTATCAAATTGGACAAATGAGACTCAGAGACGAACCCATTGCAGGTCGGGGGGGGTGTCCCCTCAAACTTTCTCATTGAAACATATGTATGACTTTCATTTTTCTTATGCACACCAATTGTGATGGGTTTTTTTCATACAACACAAGTTAAAAGTTTTGTAAAATGTTTTTTATTACAGCTTTTATATTACATTATTAGCTTATTTACTGTTATATATCCAATAGGGATATATTTAGTTTGTATATTTATGATGTTTACAGTTATGTGGTCATGGAAATACTATTCACTTTTTTATTTCTATGTTGTGTCACATATTTGGGGGAAAGACACAGGCTGTAGAGGCCCCTTTTCATTGTTTACTGATTCTGTACCAGACAAACAGCCCCTAGAAGGGAAATATTTAGAACAATGCAAACTTGAGACAATGGATACTAATAGCATTATTGATCATACACACTGTTTTATCTATGGAAACGTGGGCTATTAATCTTATCTCACATAATGTTAGAGGGCTGAATTCAGATATTAAGAGGAGAACAGCTCTTACACAATATAGATCTTTAAGAGCCAATGTGATTTTCCTACAGGAAACACATTTCTTAGGCTCACAAATACCTAAGTATTGGACGAAAGACTTCCCATTACACTATCATGCCACGACTGACTAAAAAAAAAGGGGTGTTTCCATCCTCATCCACTCCTCTATACCCTTTGTACACACAGAAACAATCAGAGATAAAGAGGGTAGATTCTTGATAGTTAGAGGTCAGATACAAGGTGCGGACATTACACTCTGTAATCTATATGCCCCTAAAGATAAACAAGACACTTTCTTTAAGCTACTATCGAATCAAATGACAAATTGGACTCAGTCTAGGACGATATTAGCGGGAGACTTTAATGTAGACCTGGCATTACAATCCAGAAAACGTCTCCAATTAATGACCAATAAACAGCACAAACAATATAACAAAGCCAAGGCGATACTAGATCACCTGAGTACACATGCCTTAATCGACTCCTGGCAGACCCTATATGGAAACACGGTGGACACCACATATTATTCTGCAGCACACAAGACATACACGAAATTAGATTACATTTTTGATAGCCAAATATTACAGCCTTCCCTAGAATCCGCTACTATCCACCCCTGTGTGTGGTCAGACCACTCGATAACACAACTGAAACTAGGTACTTTGCAGACAACAAACAGAACCAAAACATGGACTTTCGACCCTTTCTGTCTAAAGGACCCATTAACACTAAAAACTATAACGAGACAAATGTGTGAATATTGGGGGATCAATACAGGGATGACGGAAAATCCTATATCAACCTGGGCAGCTCACAAAACCTTTTTAAGAGGACTGCTTATAAGGGAAAAAGCTACACTGGTTAAAAAATATAACAGTCAAAGACTAGAACTCCAAAAAGAAATAAACACTCTAGAACGGCAACACAGACTTACACACTCTAAGGCTCTTTACCAA
This sequence comes from Bombina bombina, assembly GCF_027579735.1. Classification (NCBI taxonomy): domain Eukaryota; kingdom Metazoa; phylum Chordata; class Amphibia; order Anura; family Bombinatoridae; genus Bombina; species Bombina bombina. The sequence continues at coordinate 182,780,990 of NC_069502.1, forward strand.
AAGCTACAAGACAAACGCTCAACATTAGCCAATATTCTTAATGATCAGTCAGTTAAGGCGGCATTCAGACTTAAGACAAATTATTATATATACTCCAATAAACCGGATAGATATCTGGCTAATAAAATTCGAGACAAATTAAGGGTAGCGGCCATTGCACAAATTCAGAAACTAGACGGTACCACTACAACTCACCCGCAGGAGATAGTTGACTGCTTTGCTGACTACTATAGTGATCTCTATGACGGAAATAAGGTAACTCAATCAGCACAAACTAAAGTCTCACTAACTAGCTTTCTTAATGAAACATCACTAGCCTCGTTGACGGACAAAGACAGGGATAGCTTGAATCAAGACATTACACTGACTGAAGTCCAACAAGCAGTTAAAGACTTAAAACCAGGAAAGGCCCCGGGTCCTGATGGACTCCCGGGGGAATACTATAAGTTGTTCCAATCCTCATTAGTACCCCATTTGGTTAAACTTTCAAATCACATTATGCAAGGGCATGCAATACCTCCAGACCTCCTTAGAGCAAGGATAGCTGTGATACCCAAACCAGGGAAAAATCTCAAATGGTGTGCTAGTTATAGACCCATCTCTCTTATAAATCAAGATCTTAAGATCTTTACCAAGATATTAGCTAATAGGCTCAAAACCATACTGCCAGATATCGTCCATCCAGATCAGGTTGGGTTTGTGATGGGAAGGGAAGCTCCTGATAACATTAGACGAATACTCACGATCATTAACCAACTGACAAGATCGAAAACGCCTTCTCTGGTCCTATCATTGGATGTGGAGAAGGTGTTTGACAGAATTGATTGGGCATACATGTTCGCTGTCCTAGATAAGATGGAATTTAGGGGCCCTTTTGTAACAGCTCTACGGGGTATATACTCTGCACCTACAGCCACTGTTAGGGCTATTGGACATCATTCCAAACTTATAAATATTAAAAATGGTACGAGACAGGGATGCCCTCTCTCGCCACTGTTGTTTGCGCTCTGTATGGAGCCATTAGCTGCTTGTATTAGACAAAACCCTGGCATTACAGACTTACAACTTAAAAAGAAGGACTATAAGATTGCCCTTTTTGCAGACGATGTTCTGTTAACTTGACCAAGCCATTGACCTCCCTTACTAACCTTTACGAAGTCTTGGACCGATTTTCTGCCATATCAGGATATAAAATAAATATGGACAAAAGTGAAGCAATGGCAATAGCATTACCACCCCAAACAAAAAAATTAATTGAACTCAATTTTGAATTCTCTTGGGTTAAGACACATGTCAAATAGGAATCAATTTATCTGCTCAATTTATGGACCTATATAAAATTAATTATTTGCCATTATATAGAGATATTCGTAAAGATATCGCAAAATGGAGACACCTTAACTTCTCGTGGTATGGCAGAATTTCAGCTATAAAAATGAATATTCTCCCGAGACTACTATACCTGTTCAGGACCTTGCCGATAGCGGTTCCTAAGAGAGATCTGGAGACAATACAGTCAGAATTTATTCATTTTGTTAATAACAAAAAGCACTCCAGAATCCCTTATCAGATAATGACAAAACACAGACAGCTAGGTGGGATCGGAATCCCTAACCTGACAGATTATTATGACGCCTCTAGACTGGGTCAAACAGCGCTAATGGGATCCTCTAACCCGGATATAATCTGGATAGGGATGGAATCGGATCTGGGAGAGGTGGACTCCCCAGGGGCTCTAATATGGGACACTTCCATATCTGTACAAGAAATTCACAACTACTCCCCAATTACTGGCTTCTCGGTAGAACACTGGAGAACTTTAAATAAGAAAAAAAAAACTGGTCCCAGATAACTCACTTAAGACACCACTCAGATACCTTATCCCAAGGGAATATATGAAACAATTAGACAAATGGGTAAATAAGGGCCTCTATAGGGTGGGAGATATGATATCACATGGTAAGCCATTAACTTTCACACAGACTCAGGAAAAGCTTGCACCAGACCCCCTTAGATGGTACTTATACTTACAAGTTACTTCTGCCTTACATAAATTTCTATCAAACGCACAAAATCAACTCAATACCACTTTAGAGAAAATATGCAGTGCTGACACTAGACTAAAACATACCATCTCGCAGCTATACATAGCAATACAGTCAACTACAAGTGAGGAAAAGTCTTCTATTATGTGCAAATAGGAGACTGACTGACGGCAACAGTATGGAAGTGAAGGAATGGTATGAGCTACTTTATTCCTCCTGCAGAGGACTGATAAGTGCAGATCTACGAGAAAATAGTTGTAAGACCATTTTTAGGTGGTATCTAACCCCAATAAAAACTTCCCACTTTACAGAAGTAAAAAATAGGAATTGCTACAGGGGATGCAATGAAATAGGGACTTATGCACACATGTGGTGGGAATGTCATGAAGTCAGACGGATTTGGATGAAGCTGTCTGACCTTCTTAGTACACTACTGGAGGAACGGATAACATTAACTATGTCCCAGGGACTCCTGAATATGCCACTCCCAAAATACCACCATCATATTAATACTTTCATTAGAATACTCTGCACAATCACAAGAATATGCATAGCTAAGTATTGGAGGGAGAGGGCACCACTGTGGCAGGAAATCCTAAATAGAATTAGTTTGACACATAAACTCCATGAAACCGCAGCTTTTATCCTGGGAAACGTAGATGCTTACCACAAAACATGGTTTTACTGGTTAATGCAATCGAATTGGCACACTGACTTCCTTGAGGCCCTAAACTACATTGGTAGACAGACTACTAATACGCATCAGAAAATGTTGAAATAGGACAGGGTTTCTCATAGATACTTTACCCCCTATATGGAATATAGTTCTTAAGGTACCAAACGGCAATGACACATACATATGCTTATCACTTGACCACTTGTTGTTTTGTTTTTGTTTTTTGTTGTTTTTTGTTCTTCTTTGTTTGTTTCTTAAAAAAGGAAGGGAAAGGAAATTTTTATTCTTTTCTCTATGAAAATTAATATGCAAGGAATCTATGTTAGCAGTCACGTTGTAGGGTGTAACAGATGGAGACTGATCTCTGATACTAGTATTAAAATTCCTTGATGAGATATTATATAACATTGGATGGACATTGGGGACTATAATCTCAATCTACAGTCAATGGTAAAAGTTGATGCAGAAAAAAGGAAGAAGTACAATTGCTATATTGATGTAACACCTACTGATTCTGTGATGTACCGATATATGACTGTTTATTAATTTGTGATGGAATGTATTTTGCATAGTGACAATAAAAAATATTTTAACATAAATACATTTTGAAGATATGAGGAGAGTTATTGCGGTAGTATTGTTTCCGGGATACCTCGAATCCGTAGATTCTGGAGACGGCCTCTATTGTCAAGGTCCTCCATTTGCATTTGTAAGTTTTCTATAGCCTCATGTTGGTGCTGGAACGCTTGTGTGGTGTTGTCGGATGATTTGCTTGTCTCCTCCATCTGTTCTTCTAACTCCAAGACTCTATCTCCCAGCTCCCTAATATCTCTTTTAACTTCCGCCAGTCCATCTTTGATGGCCCTGCTAACCTGATGCATTATGGCAGCAAGGTCTGCCTTTGTAGATAAAGCCTATAAAATCAGCACGTGTTATAGGTGTTAAATCCTCTTGAACAGAATTGTTAGATTGTGAAGAGTTATCCTGTAGGTCTGGGATCAGTAATGCAGAATCCCCTCTAGCAGGAGAGTCCTGGCTCTTGAAATAAGAATTTAATTTGCCCCCTGACAGTGCTCCCCCCTTAGTGGATTTATCCGCTTCATTTTTATTTTTTGAAGCCATTGTGTGAGTCTCGATGAGCCTGCAGTATCAGTGTTGGTCCTGCACCATAAAAGACCCTTACAGTAAAGTAAGTTATTTGATATTTGAGGGTTAACCCCCTGTAGATCAGAGATAGAACTTGTTAAGATGGGTTCCTATCAGGTTTATAAATTTTTCCAATAGGCCAGTTCTTATGTAGTTCTTATAAAGTTATTCTGTCTTAAACGGTATAGAGTGACCTGTATGTGGTGTTGCACAGACTGGTGTTGATAAATATTTTTTTGTCTTGAGGCCTATTGCATAGCCAATAGCTACCTGTACTCCCGGGTAAAATTGGTCCGGTATTTCCTTCTGTGATCGGGGTCTTCCGAGGAGATACAGATAATGTTTGTCAGCTTTCCGGCATTATCCGCAGTTCTGTAGATGCAGCCCGTGTGTACAAATCGTCCGGTATGTCAAAGTACACTGTGTAGTTTCTGGTGCGTCACAGGCTGCTCCGTCTCTCTTAAATAGGCCTCAAACTGTAACAGCGGTCATGCAGGGAGTAAGCGTGCTCAAAAGTTTGACCTCAGTATATAAAGGGCTTTAGTCTTAATACATAATTATGCCCAGTTGGTGATAAAATTAGATGTTATAAGTCCCTCATCAGAGTCGATAGCTCTGGAGCTTTCTCACTGTGCGACCATTAGCTTCGCTGGTCGGCTCCGCCCCCCCAGGGGGGCACTTTTTAATAGTTATTTGAGTCAAAACAACTTTCGTTTGTCAAGCTCTTTTTGACTTAGTTATCTAAGTAAAACTTTCTAGCTAACTACTCCCCCCCACATTTGTGCAGAATTATACTATAGCTAAAAGCCATTCGCTTTCCATTTCTGTGTATTCCAAGACTTGCATTTTAGCCAACCAGTGCTGACTCATAAATAACTCCACGGGAGTGAGCATAATGGTATAAGAATGCATTGAGATAAGAGGCGGCTTTCAAGGACTTAGAAATTAGAATATGAACCTACCTAGGTTTAGCTTTAAACAAAGAATACCAAGAGATGCTAAAAGTAAATTGAAAAGTTTAATTTTACTAGACTGTCCCTTTATATATGCACAGTATAATTAAAAAAATATTGTACTTATAAGTATAAAATACAAAGAGTAGTTGTTTTTTTCATAAAATAGGCTGAATATGGGCATTCCATGGGTGTGCATTAACATTTCTCTCAAATACTAGCATAATTTTAAAACATTTCGTTCTCACTGTTCTTTCTCACAGGTTGTGACAAAAAAAAACTCCAAATGCTAGTTGATTGAAAGATGCTATATGCAGAAAGCAATTTATATTAGCTGCAGGGTTACAATTTTAAGAGCACCCCCTGCTCAGTGCTAACTTCACCCTAAATACTGAAGTTTCCCTTTCCAGTGAGCTCCATTCATCTTAATAGGAGACATCTCACCACTCGCAGGAACTTCCCCTTTTTAAGATAATTCCAGCAGGGTAGCCCCTGAGAGGGTCAGCATGACAAATCACATCTGATCTGGCAAAGTTTAGATAATCGGCCCCTATATATCAGCAATGCAAGGTCTGGATGTTTTCAGAGCAGATTTTACACCTTGCTTGCTACAACTGTTTTTCCAATCCAGACTTGTCACTGGAGTTGTATAGTTTTGCAGTTCATAATATTATTCTGCTGAAGCTAATTAGGGATAGATATATTGTAGGTGTAGGCTTGTGAGGTCTGCCATATGCACTTTAAATTTTTATGGACTGGAAAATTCACGGCTAGATTTGGAGTTTTGTCGGTAACGACCCGAAAAACTAACGCTGGCTTTTTTCTGGCCGCACCATAAAAATAACTCTGGTATTGAGAGTCCACATAAAGGCTGCGTTAGGCTCCAAAAAAGGAGCGTAGAGAATTTTTAACGCAGCTTCAACTCTCGATACCAGAGTTGCTTACGCAAGCGGCCAGCCTCAAAAACGTGCTCGTGCACGATTCCCCCATAGGAAACAATGGAGCTGTTTGAGCTGAAAAAAAACCAAACACCTGCAAAAAAGCCGCGTTCAGCTCCTAACGCAGCCCCATTGTTTGCTATGCGGTAACCCTTCCTACGTCTGCACTTAACACTCTAACATGTACCCCGAGTCTAAACACCCCTAACCTTACACTTATTAACCCCTAATCTGCCGCCCCCGCTATCGCTGACCCCTGCATATTATTATTAACCCCTAATCTGCCGCTCCGTAAACCGCCGCTACTTACATTATCCCAATGTACCCCTAATCTGCTTCCCTAACATCGCCGACCCCTATATTATATTTATTAACCCCTAATCTGCCCCCCACAACGTTGCCTCCACCTGCCTACACTTATTAACCCCTAATCTGCCGAGCGGACCTGAGCGCTACTATAATAAAGTTATTAACCCCTAATCCGCCTCACTAACCCTATAATAAATAGTATTAACCCCTAATCTGCCCTCCCTAACATCGCCGACACCTAACTTAAATTATTAACCCCTAATCTGCCGACTGGAGCTCACCGCTATTCTAATAAATGTATTAACCCCTAAAGCTAAGTCTAACCCTAACACTAACACCCCCCTAAATTAAATATAATTTACATCTAACGAAATTAATTAACTCTTATTAAATAAATTATTCCTATTTAAAGATAAATACTTACCTGTAAAATAAATCCTAATATAGCTACAATATAAATTATAATTATATTATAGCTATTTTAGGATTAATATTTATTTTACAGGTAACTTTGTATTTATTTTAACCAGGTACAATAGCTATTAAATAGTTAAGAACTATTTAATAGCTAAAATAGTTAAAATAATTACAAAATTACCTATAAAATAAATACTAACCTAAGTTACAATTAAACCTAACACTACACTATCAATAAATTAATTAAATAAACTACCTACAATTACCTACAATTAACCTAACACTACACTATCAATAAATTAATTAAATACAATTCCTACAAATAAATACAATTAAATAAACTAGCTAAAGTACAAAAAATAAAAAAGAACTAAGTTACAAAAAATAAAAAAATATTTACAAACATAAGAAAAATATTACAACAATTTTAAACTAATTACACCTACTCTAAGCCCCCTAATAAAATAACAAAGCCCCCCAAAATAAAAAAAATGCCCTACCCTATTCTAAATTACTAAAGTTCAAAGCTCTTTAACCTTACCAGCCCTGAACAGGGCCCTTTGCGGGGCATGCCCCAAGAAGTTCAGCTCTTTTGCCTGTAAAAAAAAACATACAATACCCCCCCCCCCAACATTACAACCCACCACCCACATACCCCTAATCTAACCCAAACCCCCCTTAAATAAACCTAACACTAAGCCCCTGAAGACCTTCCTACCTTATCTTCACCCTGCCAGGTTCACCGATCCGTCCTGAAGAGCTCCTCCGATGTCCTGATCCAAGCCCAAGTGGGGGGCTGAAGAGGTCCATGATCCGGCTGACGTCTTCATCCAAGCGGGAGCTGAAGAGGTCCATGATCCGGATGAAGTCTTCATCCAAGCGGGAGCTGAAGAGGTCCATGATCCGGATGAAGTCAGGAGAAGAGGATGTTCCGCGTCGGAGGTCTGCAAGATGGATCCGGAAGAAAGAAGATTGAAGATGCAGTTGATAGAAGACTTCATCCGGATCATGGACCTCTTCATCTCCCGCTTGGATGAAGACTTCATCCGGATCATGGACCTCTTCAGCTCCCGCTTGGATGAAGACTTCAGCCGGATGATGGACCTCTTCAGCCCCCCGCTTGGGCTTGGATCAGGACATCGGAGGAGCTCTTCAGGATGGATCGGTGAACCTGGCAGGGTGAAGATAAGGTAGGAAGATCTTCAGGGGCTTAGTGTTAGGTTTATTTAAGGGGGGTTTGGGTTAGATTAGGGGTATGTGGGTGGTGGGTTGTAATGTTGGGGGGGGGGTATTGTATGTTTTTTTTTACAGGCAAAAGAGCTGAATTCTTTGGGGCATGCCCCGCAAAGGGCCCTGTTCAGGGCTGGTAAGGTTAAAGAGCTTTGAACTTTAGTAATTTAGAATAGGGTAGGGCATTTTTTTATTTTGGGGGGCTTTGTTTTTTTTATTAGGGGGCTTAGAGTAGGTGTAATTAGTTTAAAATTGTTGTAATATTTTTCTTATGTTTGTAAATATTTTTTTATTTTTTGTAACTTACTTTTTTATTTTTTGTACTTTAGCTAGTTTATTTAATTGTATTTATTTGTAGGAATTGTATTTAATTAATTTATTGATAGTGTAGTGTTAGGTTAATTGTAGGTAATTGTAGGTAGTTTATTTAATTAATTTATTGATAGTGTAGTGTTAGGTTTAATTGTAACTTAGGTTAGTATTTATTTTACAGGTAATTTTGTAATTATTTTAACTATTTTAGCTATTAAATAGTTCTTAACTATTTAATAGCTATTGTACCTGGTTAAAATAAATACAAAGTTACCTGTAAAATAAATATAAATCCTAAAATAGCTATAATATAATTATAATTTATATTGTAGCTATATTAGGATTTATTTTACAGGTAAGTATTTATCTTTAAATAGGAATAATTTATGCAATAAGAGTTAATTAATTTCGTTAGATGTAAATTATATTTAATTTAGGGGGGTGTTAGTGTTAGGGTTAGACTTAGCTTTAAGGGTTAATACATTTATTAGAGTAGCGGTGAGCTCCGGTCGGCAGATTATGGGTTAATAATTGAAGTTAGGTGTCGGCGATGTTAGGGAGGGCAGATTAGGGGTTAATACTATTTATTATAGGCTTAGTGAGGCGGATTAGGGGTTAATAACTTTATTATAGTAGCGCTCAGGTCCGGTCGGCAGATTAGGGGTTAATAAGTGTAGGCAGGTGGAGGCGACGTTGAGGGGGGCAGATTAGGGGTTAATAAATATAATATAGGGGTCGGCGGTGTTAGGGGCAGCAGATTAGGGGTACATAAGGATAACGTAAGTAGCGGCGCTTTGCGGTCGGCAGATTAGGGGTTAATAATTGTAGGCAGATGGAGGCGACGTTGAGGGGGGCAGATTAGGGGTTAATAAATATAATACAGGGGTCGGCGGTGTTAGGGGGAGCAGATTAGGGGTACATAAGGATAACGTAGGTGGCGGTCGGCAGATTAGGGGTTAAAAAAATTTATTCGAGTGTCGGCGATGTGGGGGGACCTCGGTTTAGGGGTACATAGGTAGTTTATGGGTGTTAGTGTACTTTAGAGTACAGTAGTTAAGAGCTTTAGAAACCAGCGTTAGCCCAGAAAGCTCTTAACTACTGACTTTTTTCCTGCGGCTGGAGTTTTGTCGTTAGATGTCTAACGCTCACTTCAGAAACTACTCTAAATACCGGAGTTAGAAAAATCCCATTGAAAAGATAGGATACGCAATTGACGTAAGGGGATCTGCGGTATGGAAAAGTCGCGGCTGAAAAGTGAGCGTTAGACCCTATTTTGAGTGACTCCAAATACCGGCGGTAGCCTAAAACCAGCGTTAGGAGCCTCTAACGCTGGTTTTCACGGCTAACGCCAAACTCCAAATCTAGGTCTCAGTGTTTTAGACTTAAATAACAGGAAAAAGGACACAATAAAGTATTTTGCAAAGTTGCTCTACTACATATAATTAAACATTTTAGGCTTGAATACAAGTGTGTCGCAAATGGTTTTACGCTTGCACAATCACGATTTTGCAATCCATTTTCAATCTGCTGATAATGTAAGTTCAGCGAAATTGTAATTGCGCTTCAATTATTTATGCCATCTAAGAGTTATGCAGAGCACAAAGTACATTACAAAATACACTTACACCCATAAAAAACTATTAACCCCTAAACTGCCATCCCCCCACATCGCAAAGTATCTAAATAAACTGTTAACCCCTAAACTGCCAACCCCCCACATCGCAAACACTAAATAATACTATTAAACTCTAAACCGCCAACCCCCACATCGCAGACACTAAATAATACTATTAACCACTGAACCGCCATCCCCCCATCGCAAAGTAACTAAATAAACTATTAACCCCTAAAACGCCAGCTCCACCACATCGCAAAGTTATAAACTAAAATCTAAACCTCCTAACTTAACCAAAATTAAAATACCCATAAATTAACTAAAAAAAATCCTAACTACCTTAAAAAACAACTCACCTGTAAAATTAAATAAAAACCTAATTTTACTTTTTTTTAAAAAAAGTTAATCCTATTCTAATACCCCTTAAAAAAAATGCTTTTCTAAAAAATAACTACCAATTGCCTTTAAAAGGACCTTTTGGAGGGTATTGCCCTAAAGCGATCAGCTCTATTTGTGAAAAAAAACGCTAACCCCCTAAAAAAATGAAATTACCCATTGCCCTGAAAAGGGCATTTGTATGGGCGTTGCATTTAAAAGGTTATTCAGCTCTTTTGCTGCCAAAATAAAATAAAAAAATAAAAAATAATCGATAAAAAAACCACCCCAAAAATAAAATAAAACTAACACTAACCCCATAAAGGTAGTCACCGATGATGATGATGGCAGCGCTCCCTCTTCTTCATCCAGGTGGAGGTTCATCTTCATCCAGGCGGCGATCCATCTTCTTTATCCTGGTGATGGCGGTGGCGATGTTGGTCCTTCTCTTGCAAGCTTAAACATTCGTTCTCCTGATGAACACTGAATAGTGAATGTGAGGTAGCCCTTTTATATAGGGGTACCCTTGCATTCCTATTGGCTGATGTGAATCTTCAAATTCAAACCAGTCCATAGAATGAAAGGAAAAGCTATTTATTTTCTGTAATGTTCGTTTTTTATTTTTTGTAATGTTATTTTTTTTTTTTATTTACCTGTAATAGTAGTTTTTTTTCTGTTATGGTACCTTTTTTAAAGGTAAGATTATGTTTTTATTTAATTTTACATGTCTTTTTTTTAGTTAATTTAGGAGTATTTTAATTTTGGTTAAGTTAGGGGGTGTTAGGGGGTTTAGATGTCAATTTATAAGTTTGTGATGTCGAGGGATGGTGGTTTAAGGTTTAACAGGTTTTTTTTAGGTACTTTGCAATGTGGCAGATGGGATTTTAGGGGTTAACAGTAGGGGGATAGTGGATTAGGGATTATTAGGCTTGGGGTTTATGGTAGGGTGATAGGTTTATTTAAAAAAAAAATAATAATTTTCACGGATGTCCAGGATGTTTGAACTCCACCACCTCAGAGGACAACCACCAAGCCTTTCTGCTGCTTGATAAATGGAGCATATTGTCTGCTATTATCATACGCAAACATTAAACAATACAAAAGGTAAGAAAATCAGACAATATAAAATTACCATATGATAGATGCTTCCAGTTTTTGGGGCCGATTTCTCAAGGGCCGAATGGCCTCTGATGCCTCAGAAAAAGCAGTTATGAAGCAGAGGTCTTAAAACTGCTGCTCCTTAACTGGTCCGCTGCCTATGAGGCTGGGGACATCAATCCACCCGATCCTATATGAACGGGTTGATTGATACCTCCTGCTAGCGGCTGATTGGCCGTGAATCTGCAGGGGGCAGCATTGCACAAGCAGTTTACTAGAACTGCTTCTACAAAGTTAAATGCCGACAGCGTATGCTGTCAGCATTCAGCTAAGTCTGGCGGACATGATACGCTACAGCGTATTATGTCAGCCAAACTTTGATAATTCAGCCCCTTGGTGTCTCCTTGACTGTAACACTGAAACAAATTAAGCAATTTCATATTAAACCTTTGAATCTATACTTCTTATTACAAAGTGTAATGTATTTTGATGTGTTGTGTGACACTTTTTAACTTGCGTAACAGTTAATCAGAGCTCTGAAGTAATTCATGATTGCGCTCACGTGTTCGCATTTACTTTCAACTTGTAATACGGAAGGAATTTAGCTTGTGTGCAAACGGCCACAAAAAAAGCATTTACTGAACTGAATCTCTGCCTACTGAAATCTGGAACTGTGCCCTAAATCACATATCTGTATTATCCCTTTGCTTATAGGCATTACTCGAAAATATTGCGGGTTCAGTTCTAAACCTCCACAATAAAGTGAATATAGCAATAAAGTGCGTCACACTCATTTTTTTCCCCCGGTGCATATAAAAGTTATATTTACACTATACTCTAGTCTATTAAGTGTGCAAAATCATTATGTCTAAAAAAACAAAAAAACAAAGTACATACCTTAATTAAAAAATACTTTATTGTTAAAAAATGCTAACCATCATCTGCACCTTCAGTGAGTCATATTTTTTTTGCTGGTGGTGTATATATATATATATATATATATATATATATATATATATATATGTGTGTGTGTGTGTGCATAAATAGGTGTAATGGTGTGTATTTATGTGTTTATATCTATGCAGTATATGTGTATTCATGTGTATTTATGTGTTTATATATATAAATAATGGAAAAATGGTGCCGATAGGCTTGCTCGACACAGGGTTGCCATAAACCTTCAATTTGTAAAAAGATTAATATTTGCGAAGCGCAATTAAAAGAAGCACAAAAAAATGAGGTATGCCTGAACCTGGTTTAAGACTGTATCTCTGGAACGCAATAGTGATAAGGGCTTTATTGCGGCTGTTTGCGTGGGTTGGGTTTTCCGCTCGTATTACAATCTGAAAGTAAACATGATTGCTTGAGCGCAATCACAATTTATGCTAGAATGATTACTGCATCCTTATAGGTCTGGTTAACTGTTTTGCAAAACAAAAAAAGTGTCACAAAACATATAAAAAATGCATTACAAAGTACAGTTACACAAAAGAATAATTAAATAGTTGTCACTATCTAGTTCACTAACAGGATTGTCATGAGTGTATTCTATAGAAACTTCAGGTGGATAAATCAATACATCCACTTGGTACTACCAACTCCAACATTTAATGACTTTATAAAAATATAAAAGTAAAGGCATTCAAAATAATCTTTAAAAAAAACGGACCGCGGATTCATTCAGTCCCAAAAAGAGCTGTTTTCCTCTTCACATCCTGGTGGAAAAAAAGGCCCTGTTTAGGAGGGTACCTGATATAAGGCACGGAAGAAAGGCACACTGACTACAAAACCACAGAAAGGTCCGAGATAAGTGCCCCACCTTTCCTGGTCGATAGCAGGAAACTTCTGCATCGGGTAGGGACACACTTCCAACTCTCATTGGTCAGAAAAAGAGATAAGGAGCAAATAAATAATGAAAGGTGACACGTTTCGGCCCGTACACTGGTTTTTCACCCTGAATCACATATCTGTATTATCCCTTTGTTTATAGGCATTACTCGAAAATATTGCGGGTTCAGTTCTAGACCTCCACAATAAAGTGAATATAGCAATAAAGTGCGTCACACTCATTTTTTTCCCCCGGTGCATATAAAAGTTATATTTACACTATACTCTAGTCTATTAAGTGTGCAAAATCATTATTTCTAAAAACAAACAAACAAAGTACATACCTTAATTAAAAAATACTTTATTGTTAAAAACTGCTAACCATCATCTGCGCCTTCAGTGAGTCATATTTTTTTTGCTGGTGGTGTATATATATATATATATATATATATATATATATATGTGTGTGTGTGCATATATAGGTGTAATGGTGTGTATTTATGTGTTTATATCTATGCAGTATATGTGTATTCATGTGTATTTATGTGTTTATATATGTAAATAATGGAAAAATGGTGCCGATAGGCTTGCTCGACACAGGGTTGACATAAACCTTCAATTTGTAAAAAGATCAATATTTGCGAAGCGCAATTAAAAGAAGCGCAAAAAAATGAGGTATGCCTGAACCTGGTTTCAGACTGTATCTCTGGTTTTGATCATTGACTTGTCTATGTATAAGTCTTCTGAGTTCCTGATTATTTAAAGCAGTTCCTTACCTGCATAACTAATTCCAGCTTCAAGCTCAGGTAATTTAATTGTTACCCTATGCCAAAATATCAGGCTCGTCAGAAACACAATATCAGGCTCGTCAGAATCACAAGTTATGAAGCAGCGGTCAAAAGACTTCTGCTCCATGACCTGTCTGCCTGCTCTGAGGCGGCGGACAGACAACGCCGGAAAAAAAACCCCGATTCAATACGATCAGGTTATTTGACACCCCCTGCTAGCGGCCGATTGGCCGTGAATCTGCAGGGGGCGGTATTGCACCAGCAGTTCATAAGAAATTCTGGTGCAATGATAAATGCCAATAGCGTATGCTGTCGGCATATATCGATGTGCAGCGGACATGACCCGCAATATCGGATCATGATAAATAGGACCCTAAGAATGCTGTATATACATTTTCATGATCTGTTAGTGTCAATATCTGCTACATTTTAAAAACCCTATAAATGACACAAAATCTAAAATGTATTAAAGACACACAAAGCTGCAATAAGAGGATATTTTGAATCGAGAGTTGAACACCAATAAGGAGATGTATATCTACATAGCCACCAATCATAGCAGTATTCAGCTCCACATCTGCAGTGTACTACCAATCTAAAACTGACTTTACTGTGTGTTGGATTAAAGTTGCAATTAGAAAATGCTGTAATGCTTTAAAATATTTTCTTAATCCACGTTTATGTCCCTTAAAATTATGCACTTGCCTAGCATTCAGCAAAAACAAAAAATGTATGTAAGATATACAACAAAAATAAAGTTTCATCCAATCACAACACCAATAATAATTAACGTGTTACAAATAGCAGCTAGATAGATAGATAGATAGATAGATAGATAGATAGATAGATAGATAGATAGATAGTAGAGATGAAGGGACAAAGAGAGAGAGATAACATATAGCTCAGAACACTACTTCAATTTATAATAATTTGTAAATTATTTTTACAAGACTATTCTTGAGATTAATCTAAAATACCAAAGGGAAAAAAAAACAACTGTCGCTATGGCTTTTTTCTCCTGGCTTGTGTGACAAAGCAAGCTTCTAAATTGTGAGAGGAGATTATTCACAAGCCCTGTATAGTACAGCTGTTTACCCCCTGCTGCAAGCAACTAGGCAGCATAAAAAAAGAGAGATTGACCAATGCAACCTACAGATCAAACACAAAAGACCCATCATTTTGGAAATTCATGGAAAGAAAATAGCAGAGAAGGAAAGTTACCAGGAAATAGTATTACAACCAGCAGAACCCTGGAATAAAAAAAATATAAAAAAAATAAACTTGAGTAACATTTTATTTCCACAATTGGATAAAAAAAAAATTAAAACATAACTGGAAAGAAAAAAATGCAAATGACTAAAAATAGCATAGTGAGAACAAATATAATTTAAATGAGCACTTTCAAAACATATAGGGCCAGATTACAAATGGCATGTAACAGTTACGCAATAGTGATAAGGGCTTTATTGCGGCTGTTTGCGTGGGTCGGGTTTTCCGCTCGTATTACAATCTGAAAGTAAACATGATCGATTGAGCATAATCACAATTTATGCTAGAATGATTACTGCATCCTTATAGGTCTGGTTAACTGTTTTGTGAAACAAAAAAGTGTCACAAAACATATCAAAAATGCATTACAAAGTACAGTTACACAAAAGTTAATTAAATAGTTGGCACTATCTAGTCCGCTAACAGGATTGTCATGAGTGTATTCTATAGAAACTTCAGGTGGATAAATCAATACAACCACTTGGTACTACCAACTCCAACATTTAATGACTTTATAAAAATATAAAAGTAAAGGCATTCAAAATAATCTTTAAAAAAAACAGACCGTGGATTCATTCATTCCCAAAAAGAGCTGTTTTCCTCTTCACATCCTGGTGGAAAAATGGCCCTGTTTAGGAGGGTACCTGATATAAGACACGGAAGAAAGGCACACTGACTACAAAACCACAGAAAGGTCCGAGATAAGTGCCCCACCTTTCCTGGCCGATAGCAGGAAACATCTGCATCGGGTAGGGACACACTCCCAACTTTCATTGGTCAGAAAAAGCGATAAGGAGCAAATAAATAATGAAAGGTGACACGTTTCGGCCCATACACTGGTTTTTCAAACCAGCTCTTTTTGGGACTGAATTAATATTTAGTCTGTTTTTTTTTCAGATTATTTTGAATGCCTTTACTTTTAGATTTTAATAAAGTCATTAAATGTTAAGTTTTAGAAATAGTTGCACCCCAACGTACTTTTCTCCTTTCTTCTGTTTGTAAATAAAATACAGTTACACACATAATAACACCATCTAATAAAAATAAATATACAAAAAATAAAAAAATGCTTTTTATTTTAGTACTGGCAGACTTTCTGCCAGTACTTAAGATGGCGGTGACAGTTGTGAGGTGGGAGAGGGAAGAGAGCTGTTTGAGAGGGATGAAGGAGGGATCAGGGGTGGGATGTGTCAGGTGGTAGGCTGATCTCAACACCAAAACTAAAATGAACCCTACAAGCTGCCTACAAGCTACCTTATTAACCCCTTCACTGCTGGGCATAATACAAGTGTAGTGAGCAGCACAAGCTGTTTGTAAATAATATCAGTGAGAAACCTAAAGTTTGTCAAAAAGTTTTTGAAAAATGTAACAATTTATTTTATTTGATCGCATTTGGCGATGAAATGGTGGCATGAACTATAACAAAATGGACCTAGATCAATACTTTGGGTAGTCTACACTGCACTAAAGCTAACATTAACTACATAATTAACCCCTTCACTGCTGGGCATAATACACCTTCACTGCTGCGCATAATATAAGTGTGGTTCGCCGCGGCCTTCTAATTACTAAAAAGTATAGCCAAAGCCATAAATGTCTGCTATTTCTGCACAAAGGGGATCTCAGAGAAGGATTTACAACCATGTGTGCCATAATTGCACAAGGTGTTTGTAAATAATTTCAGTAAGAAACCTAAAGTTTGTGAAAAAGTTTGTGAAAAAGTTAACAATTTTGTTTATTTGATCGCATTTGGCGATGAAATGGTGCCATGAAATAAACCAAAATTGACCTAGATCAATACTTTGCGTAGTCTACTAAAATATATATATATATATATATATATATATATATATATATATATATATATATATATACATACAGTCGTATGTAAAAATGTAGGCACCCCTGCAATTTCCATGATTTTCATTTATAAATAATTGGGTGTTTTTTGATCAGCAAGTTTATTTTGATCTATCAAATAACTGAAGGACACAGTAATATTTCAGTAGTGAAATGAGGTTTATTAGATTAACAGAAATTGTGCAATATGCATCAAAACGAAATTATACAGGTGCATAAATTTGGTCACCCCAACAGAAATATTGCATCAATATTTAGTAGAGCCTCCTTTAGCAGAAATAACAGCCTCTAGACGCTTTCTATAGCCTGTGATGAGTGTCTGAATTCTGGATGAAGGTATTTTGGACCATTCCTCCTTGCAAAACTTCTCAAGTTCAGTAAGGTTTGATGGTTGCCGAGCATGGACAGCCCACTTAAAATCACCCCACAGATTTTCAATGATATTCAGGTCTGTGGACTGGGATGGCCATTCCAGAACATTGTACTTGTTCCTCTGCATAAATGCCAGAGTAGATTTTGAGCAGTGTTTTGGGTCGTTGTCTTGTTGAATTATCCAGCCCCGGCATAACTTCAATTTTGTGACTGATTCCTCAACATAATTTTCAAGTATCTGCTGATATTGAGTGGAATCCATGCGACCCTCAACTTTAACAAGATTCCCAGTATCGGCACTGACTACACAGCCCCACAGCATGATGGATCATCTACCAAATTTTACTGTGGGTATCAAGTGTTTGTCTTGGAATGCTGTGTTCTTTTGCTGCCATGCATAACACCCCTTGTTATGACCAAATAACTCAATCTTTGTTTCATCAGTCCACAGCACCTTCTTCCAAAATGTTTGCATACCTCAAGCAACTCTGTGGCGTGTGTGCAGAAAAGGCTTCTTCCGCATCACTCTCCCATACAGCTTCTCCTTGTGCAAAATGTGCTGAATTGTTGAATGATGCACAGTGACATCATCTGCAGAAAGATGTTGTAGGTCTTTGGAGATGGGGTGTGGGCTGTTTTTGACTGTTCTCACCATCCTTTGCCTCTCCAAAATTATACTTGGCCTGCCATTTCTGGCCTTAACAAGAACTATGCCTGTTGTCTTCCATTTCCTCACAGTGGACACTGACAGCTTAAATCTCTGTGATAGCTTTTTATAGCCTTCCCCTAAACGATAATGTTGAACTATCTTTGATTTTAGGTAATTTGAGAGTTGTTTTGAGGCTACAATGTTGCCACTCTTCAGAGGAGAACCATAGAGAACAACTTTCAATTGGCCACCTTAAATACCTTTTCTCATGATTGGATGCACTCTAGGAAGTTCAAGGCTAATTAGGCTCACCAAAGCAATTGTGTGTTCCAATTAATCAGTGCTAGGTAGTTACAGGTATTCAAATCAACAATATGACAAAGGTGCCCAAATTGTATTGCACCTGAAATTGCTGATTCAAACACCCAATTATTTATAAATGAAAATCATGGAAATTGTAAGGGGTGCCTAAACATTTGCATACAACTGTATATGTGAAGGGTTATTCAGGGATTCCTGACAGATATCACTGTTTCAATGTAACTATTGCTAATTCTAAAAAAAATGGTTTGGAAATAGCAAAGTGCTACTTGTTTTTATTGCCCCAAAGCATAGAACATGTAAACATTTGGGTATTTCTAAACTCAGGACAACATTAGGAAACTATTTAGCATGGGAGTTTTTTGGTGGTTGTAGATGCGTAAGAGATTTTTTTGGGTCAAAGTTAGAAAAAAGGTGTTTTATAATTTTTTATTATAGTAAATTATAATATATGATGAAAATAATGGTATCTTTACAGCTAAACACAAACACAGCAGAAATGTAAAAATAGCCCTGGTCCCTAACAGTAGGAAAATAAAAAAATGGTCTGGTCACTAAGGGGTTAAAAAAGACATGAAACCCAATTTTTTTAATCTTAATTCAGACAGAGTGTACAATTTTATACTACTTTCTGTTTACTTCTGTTATCTAATTTGCTTCATTCTCTTGGTATCATTTGCTGAAAAGCATACCTAGGTAGGCTCCAGAGTAGCAAGACATCGCTGGAAGTTAGCTGGTGGGTTGTGGCTGCACATATATGTCTCATTATTGGCCCAGGAGGCTCCCAATAGTGCTTGCTGCTCTTTCAAACAGTATGAAGCAAATATGTAAATTGGAAATGTGTTTAAAATTGTTTTCTTTATCTGAATTATGTTTGAAACAAATTGAGAGTTTCATGTCCATCTAAAACAGAGCTACCAACTGTCCAGCATACTAGGAAATTATCACAGTCAGTCTGAAAGCTCTGTCCATCTCTGTCAGACTTTATCTCTGTGTGGTGTTTAATATATATATATATATATATATATATATTATATATTCTATCTATCTATCTATCTATCTATCTATCTATATCTATATTGGTAGTCTGAGGAAGGGGTACTGTGTTATACCGAAACGTCATAATAAACCACTTTATTTGATTATGCAGTTGGCTGAAGACCAGTGAGTACTTATCTGTGTTTGCTTTATTATTTTGCTTCACACCTAAAGCCCCCTGGCAGCTGTCCTGAGTGCATCTTCAACTATGTAGCTCTCTCTCTCTCTCTCTCTCTCTCTATATATATATATATATATATATATATATATATATATATATATATATATACAAAAAAATAAAAATAAAAGAGAGAAGCGCTCAGCCTAGGAACGAACAATAACATAATAGCTTGTTGTATGGCTAGTAACCTCCCAAGAAGCAGCCTCTTTTTGCTCAACATGTGCCTTTCACAAAAAAGAACTTTCCTGTAGCATATCAGTCTGATCCTGACTTAACAGTAAAGTCCAACCCCAAAATACCAGGCAATCCCTCTCTAAATGAGAGAAACAGCGAAACGCCAGACATACACTTCAGCCTAGTGTGGGCCTAATCAGTGAGGTGTAGCCATATCCTTCTAGGCACACTGAGCAACGGTCCACGTCTGGATTCCCGCATCACGCTTAGTAAGACTTCCCTAAGAGTCATAATTTGCATAAATAAAAAGAGAGAAGCGCTCAGCCTAGGAACGAACAATAGCATAATAGCTTGTTCTATGGCTAGTAACCTCCCTTGAAGCAACCTCGTTTTGCTCAACATGTGCCTTTCACAAAGATGAACTTTCCTGTAGCATATCAGTCTGATCCAGACTTAACAGTACAGTCCAGCCCCGAAAAAACAGGCAATCCCTCTCTGAACGAGAAAAACAGTAAAACCCCAGACATACGTTTCAGCCTAGTGTGGGCCTCATCAGTAAGGTGCAGCCATATCCCTCTAGGCACACTGAGTAACGAGTCCACGTCTGGATTCCCGCATCACGCTTAGGGAAACTTCCCTGAGAGACATAATTTGCATAAATTAAAGGAGAGAAGCTCTCAGACTAGGAATGAACAATAGCATAATAGCTTGTTCTATGGCTAGTAACAACCCAAGAAGCAGCCTCTTTTTGCTCAACATGTGCATTTCACAAAGAAGAACTTTCCTGTAGCATATCAGTCTGATCCTGACTTAACAGAAAAAGTACATCCCCAAAATACCAGGCAATCCCTCTCTGAAAGAGAGAAACGGCAAAACCCCAGACCTACGTTTCACCTAGTGTGGGCCTCGTCAGTGATGTGCAGCCATAACCCTCTAGGCACACTGAGCAACGGGTCCACGCCTGGATTCCCGAATCATGCTTAGGGAGACTTCCCTAAGAGTCATAATTTGCATAAATAAAAAGAGAGAAGTGCTCAGCCTAGGAATGAACAATAGCATAATAGCTTGTTCTATGGCTAGTAACCACCCAAGAAGCAGCCTTCTCTTTTTGCACAACATGTGCCTTTCACAAATAAGAACTTTCCTTTCTCCCTAAGAGTGACGCAGTAATCCAGACGTGGACCTGAAGCAAAAAGAGACTGCTTCTTTGGTGGTAACTAGCCATAGAACAAGCTATTATGCTATTGTTCATTCCAAGGTTGAGCGCTTCTCTCTTATAGCCAGACATTGGTTCTGGTGAATGAGGATGACACTACAAATGCATTTTCAAAATTAGAATTACTGAGGTTTAAGGAGACTAATTTGTGGTGGGATATAGAGTTCTTAGAACTCTATATATCTGAACATAAGGTACCTAGGGGATTAAGAATGAAAAATACCCCTCCTTTGCATTTAATAACCCAAAATTTATGGAAGAATGGAACGAGAATTTAACTAATTGTTCCATAATATTAATGAAACAACTATTAAGCCACAAAAAAGAAGAAAGGGAACAGGTTCTCATTGAAATTAGTAATGTTATTGAGACACTTAAACCATTTGAAACTACTCAGAAATATGCTGACTATACAAAACAACTTACTGAGACAATTGATAATCTAGATACAGTTTTGTCTGAAAGAAAGGTACAAAAATATCAGAGAGATGTTGAGGATTATGAACTTAATATACTGTAGTATACTCTTGGCAGCAACATAAACCAGTTAGATGTAATTGGTCATCCAATAAGAACAATAAGAATAAAAATAAAAAAGGTAATAGAAACAAGTCTGAAAAAATAAACATGTCACGTTTTCAAGTATAGATACAGATTGTCAAGATACTAGCGCCCAGTCATCAGAAGGAGAACAGTCACAATACCTTCCTGAACCAGAAAGGACTAGTTTAGATCCTAATCCTAATAGAAAAGTATTAAAAACTTTGGTAAAGTCACCTACCCAAGCAAGTACTCCAATAAGACTGCCAGAAAAAGCAAATAATGAACAAACCGAGTCTATCTTTCGTTACCCCAGCAGGGTCAGAAGAAATGTAAAGAAGTAGCAGTCATTAACCTCTCTGATTATACTTTGTCCAACATAGAATTTAATTTGTTAAATAAAGGTTTATCGTATGCACCGTCACACAATTTTGATTTTGTGAACACACTTATAGATATTAATAGATTTGTTCATAGGATTGTCTTGAAAAGGCATTTTAAAGACAATCCAATTGATTACTCATCTTTAACAGCACATATACCAACTAAATATGATACAGTGGGACTCAAATACACTGATTTGTTAGATCTTACTTCTTTACAACAGGAATATATCAGAATTCCTGACACATTGATTAATAACTGCACATCTTTTACATTTAAGAGCACTTCTCATTTTTACCCAATTCATGCTAGACATCACCTGTTGGACTTATACCAGAGAGTGGTTGAAAAGGAACTGACTGACTTATTTAGAATGGCTGAGAATAATCCTCTTAACATACCTAGGGATAATCTCACCCGACGACAGAGACAAGCACTAACCAGACTCCAAAAAAATGAGGACCTGGTTATAGTCCAGGCAGATAAGGGTGGGGCGGTGGTGGTTTTGAATAAAAATGATTACATTGGCGAAGTTGAGAGCCAATTGAGTGACTGTATGTTATACACCAAACTAACATTCAATCCCACCACCTCCTTTAAAAACAAACTTAGTCATTTGTTGGATCATGCCATAGAACACAATTTCATGACTAAAGAATTAACGGAATATTATGTGGAAGAGCCGACCACCCCATATTTCCGCATTGCACCAAAAATACATAAGGGACTGAAAAATCCTCCTGGACGACCCATTGTGGCTAGCAATGGGTCTTTGTGTGAAAGATTGGGTGGCTGGTTCGACCACATTCTTCAACCGATTATGCTGGCACTCCCTGGGTATATCAGGGATAGTACACATCTGCTTACACAGATTAAAGATCTTACTTGGAGTGACTCTTATGTATGGGCCACCATTGACGTGACTGCCCTTTATTCAAATAACCTCCATTCAAAAGGACTGGAAGCTATTGACTTTATGTTACACAGGTACTCAGATTACAGTCATGAATTTATAACATTTATTGTCCAAGTAACTAAGTTCCTGTTACAACATAACTTTTTCATTTTCCAAGTTACTCATTATTTACAAAGACGGGGCACAGCAATGGGGGCAAATTTTGCCCTGCCTTTGCCAATATTTATATGGGGTGGTTAGAATTTAACATGATTTTTTCAGACTCATTTCCATATAAAAGGAATGTCATACTTTATGGTTGCTTTATAGACGACATTATTGCCATGCTGACAAACTTGTAGACTATTTGAACAATAATGAATCCAATTTGACATTTACAGCACAGACACATAGTCAGACTATTGATTTCTTAGATCTGAATTTAAAGGCTTTAGATAATAGAATTTCTACATGTACCTATCGCAAACCCCTGGTCAGAAATACAATATTGAGAGCTGACTCCTGTCATCTCAACCACTTAAAGAGAGGTATTCCGAAGGCTCAATATTTACGCCTTAGGAGAAATTGTACAGAACTAACAGAATACTACTCCCAGGCTAGAGAACTAACCAATAGGTTGACAGACAGAGGTTATCAAAGAAACCTACTACTACAAATAGAAAAACAAGTAGCAGCTTTAGACAGACAAAATTTACTTCAAGGGAGGAATAATCTAGACAGGACCACGACATTTAACAAGACTATACTACCTAATCAAAACCTTTTGTTCATTACACAATTTAGTAAACAATACAATCAGATTTGTAGTATAGTAAAGAATAATTTGGTCATTCTAAAAGGAGATGAAGCCCTAAAAGACATTTTTTTTTTAAAATAATTTTTATTAAGGTTTTCCAACATAAGTGACATCCTGTTTGCACAGTACAAATGGCATATCTAAGAAAAAAAAAAAAAAAAAAAACAGAAAAAGGTCCTAGGCATTTACATACATGTTGACCCATCAAATTACAAATCAAAGCATCAAATCCATGCATGGTTATAAAATTCAGGCTGGCCACTTTCGGACCTTCAAAATGTTTCAAATTCTAGCAATAAGTCTAAACCAAGGCATAGCCCCATGTCTAAATCTTCACATTAAAAGAAAAAAAAAAAACCTTCTAGGACTAACACATTAGAACTTCAAACTGCGGGGCCATTTATGACTCAATAACCAAGAGCAAAAATTAAAAGGTGCAAACTACAAAATAAACCTCTTTTTTTTTTTTATAACAACACATCACAGAGCCCCCCAAAATAAGTAGGAGAAAAGAAAAATTAGGAATAAAGTACACCCCAGCTAAGAGTAAGTGGCCCCTCCCAGACCATAGATATTAGATATAAGTAAGGGGTGGTGAGTGGGAGAATGTTAACAGAGCCCCTCTCATGGGCCCAATGATAAGGCAAGGTACTTCCTACAATTAAATAAATAGCCCCCAAAAATACACAAATAGGTATAAGTTAGGTGTACCCCGACTAAGAGTTTGTAGGCACTCCTAGACCCCGGGGTTTGAATACAAACGGGGAGTACAGATGGGGGGAAGTTTTAGCAGGGCCACTCTGGAACCCAGTCCATGCAAGTTCTGCCATAGTTACCCAGCAGAAGTTAAGTGAGCAACTCCTGGGCTTCTATACATCATTTAGTACAGCATACATTTTGAGTAAGATTCACAGTATATACACATATGCACGTACAGCTCTTGGGCCCTGTATGTAAGTATTGTGTTAACAATAACCAAGAATCCCCCCCCCCAAGTGTACAAGAGTTAATGTAAAACATACCCCCCTTAAGAAAATAAAAATATTTGGCTGTTCTCATGCTACAGACAATCATTGTAATTAAGGGGTAGATGTTGGGGTACCTAATAGCATATATCCCAGTACCAGCACATATTTAACAAGCAATATACATTTGAACCTAATAGTCCTGCTACTACCACTAAGTCCTGTGTCACATAGTCCAGGGAGAACTCCACAGATAGAAGGGTTGTGAGAAATATACACCCAATATACTTTGGAGGAGGAGAGCTGCTTCTTATATAGCAGAAACAGCACTATTAGCCCCTAACAGGTTTTAAGCATCAAGTGAACGCCACTATTTTTATCTTAATGGCTAAAGCAGAGCCAGACTTCCCATAGTAATCATCCCACCTTATCTTGTACAGCAACATAGGTACCCACAAATATCGTAGTGGGTTCAGGCTAAACTAAAGAGGACCCCATGGGCTGGTATTCTGAACACATCTACTAAGGGATAACAAAGAGCCCTGCAATGTCAAAGAGAAAATGGTAACAAGCTTCCCAGCGGCAAGTGGGCATCAGTGAGTGTACTGACCAGGATCAAGGCTCAAGGGAGGGTGCCATTTGTGAGAAAGTATTAAGTCCGACCTGGCACTCCGGGGTCCACCACTATGCTAGGTGCATCATCCGACACCGACTTTGTCCTGAACCATCCAGTTTGGGGCTGGGTCTTTGTTTGAATGCAGTGCTCGCCACTGCTCCGGGTCACAGTCCCTGAAGAAGCCCAAGGTAATAGGGTAACAGCAGGCCAGAAGCATTCGATACTCAACTGCATAGCCGTATACAGGGGGACCGGCCGCTGCCCCCCGCACAGCCAAGCAAGCTGCAGTGTACTGGATAGTGTACTGGATATCCCCCGCAGAGCAGCCACCGCGGGCCCTCTCCATGACCTGCTTGCCTGGAATAGACCTTCCGGTCTCAATTAGATTCCCCTCATGTAGGTTGTAGTGCCGCTGAGCCTCCAATTCCCATGCGCCACTCAAGCATTCCACTGCAGTGTTGGCCCCCTGCTGTTTCCTCTCAGATGGAGCAGTACTGATGGGGGCACCTTCATAGCAAAACTCCTGAACGCCATGCTGTGCAGTCGCGACTGCGTCCCTTATCTCTGCGGGCCCTAGAATCTTCTCTGCAGGGGCGCCTGCCAGAGCCATAAGGCAATCAAATCGGTAGTGCATCTGCCGCTCAAATGCAATAAATAAAGCATGAAACTGCTCGTACAGATCCTCCTCCATGCTTAAGAATGATTTTGCAGAGGGTTTCAAGATACTCTGCTTACCCGGTTTCCCGGGGGGGAGCTGAGATCTCTCTCCTAAGGAGCCGCCAGATAATCTCAGCGGTTCGGTCTGGGAAGTCTCTTTATCACAACAAAAGCAAATATTTCCATTCAGCTAAGTGTCTACTGTATCCTGAAGTATAAATTGTTTGCTGGTTGGATTCTCAATCTTTAGATTACAGGCGGGTTGTAAATCCATTTCACAGAGCTCCCAGTTTAGCAGCCATCTTAGGCTATAGCCCGGACACGCCCCCCTAAAAGACATTTTAACATCTGGAGTTAAGTGCATAGCACGTAAAGCCCCCACCATAAGAGACATAACTAGTAGGCAGTTCACTGAGAAAGCAACAGTGGGCTCCAATTGGTTAAGCCTAAAATCAGGATATTTCAAATGTCGCCATGTACCATGTAAAGGGTGCACTAGTATAACTGTGACTGACACTTTTTCTTCTAATGTGACGAATCAAGTATTCCACATTAGGGACAGGATTGATTGTAACTCCCAATATGTTATCTATTTAATCAATTTTGTTCTTGCCAATACGTAGGTATAACTACTTGCCCACTGAAAGATAGTATTTGTGAGCACCTGCGTTCTTTGGATGATAAAGAACCTAGAGCGCCAGTAGCTAAACACTTTAGATTACATGGCATGGGTCCTAAATATTTTTCATTTATAGGCATTGAAATAATCAAAAAACATCCCAGGGGGGTTGATAGGGAAAAAAGAAGTCTTTTGGATTGTCAAATTACATACCAGGGCACCAGAGGGCATCAACAAGAGGATGGATGTTGACCTATTTGTTGAATAGCCCTCTGTTTCTCAGTTATTTTTTCAAAAGCTTGATTTTATTTTTTCAAAAGCTTGATCTTATCCCTGACTCTACTATTATGGTTAAATCATTACTGTTCCTTAGCCTTTGAACTGTACAAAATTAAAACCTATTAATTTAAAGTTAATAAAGAATAAATGATAAAGTAGTGTTCCCTCATTAAAATTAGATTCTCTCTTTCTCTCTTTTTTATAAATATAATACTTATTTTTTTAATTTACTCATGTGTATTTCTTCTGTATGTTTATTTTTAATCATTTGCTTTATATATAGATTATGATTTTTTTTATCTTATTCTCTAGTATAATTGTTAGTCATTTGGTCAACATTAGATATTTATATTGCTATTTAGTTTTATTGATATTTGGTATCTAATTTTAAATTCACATGTATTATTCATTTTTTATTTGTAATTTGTATTTTTTACTAATAATTTTTTCTTTAGAGATTATTATAATATTTGTTTATATTAGAATATGCACTTTTATCACATTGTATTTACATATATATAGAGTTTTATTATGTTATTGTTTACACATTTGTATTTGTAAGGAAAAGAATGAGTGACTGACTTATCTACAACAAACCACTTTGCTTTTACATACCACAGGTATAATCACTGTTTTACTTGCCAAATGGTACTTTCATTGGTTGCTTTGCTGTATATAAGTTCACCCACATCTTGAACACATCACCTCTGATGAACCGCATGTGCGCATGCGCGAAACGCGTCAGGTGTTAATGTTTTGGCTTCACCTATGTACTAGCACTTTGCTAATAAATTTGTTCTGAACCGACCTTGGATGAAGCATCGGCCTCTGTTTGTCCTCCTTTGGGGATCTTCTGTTTCTTATATATATATATATATATATAAACGGAAAACAAATTAAAAGAGAGAATCGCTCAGCCTAGGAACGAACAATAACATAATTGCTTGTTGTATGGCTAGTAACCTCCCAAGAAGCAGCCTCTTTTTGCTCAACATATGCCTTTCACAAAAAAGAACGTTCCTGTAGCATATCAGTCTGATCCTGACTTAACAGTAAAGTCCAACCCCAAAATACCAGGCAATCCCTCTCTAAATTAGAGAAACAGCGAAACCCCAGATGTACACTTCAGCCTAGTGTGGGCCTAATCAGTGAGGTGTAGCCATATCCTTCTAGGCACACTGAGCAACGGTCCACGTCTGGATTCCCGCATCACGCTTAGTGAGACTTCCCTAAGAGTCATAATTTGCATAAATAAAAAGAGAAAAGGCTCAGCCTAGGAATGAACAATAGCATAATAGCTTGTTCTATGGCTAGTAACCTCCCTTGAAGCAACCTCGTTTTGCTCAACATGTGCCTTTCACAAAGATGAACTTTCCTGTAGCATATCAGTCTGATTCAGACTTAACAGTACAGTCCAGCCCAGAAAAAACAGGCAATCCCTCTCTGAACGAGAAAAACTGTAAAACCCCAGACGTACGTTTTGGCCTAGTGTGGGCCTCATCAGTAAGGTGCAGCCATATCCCTCTAGGTACACTGAGCAACGAGTCCACGTCTGGATTCCTGCATCACGCTTAGGGAAACTTCCTTGAGAGACATAATTTGCATAAATAAAAGGAGAGAAGCTCTCAGCCTAGGAATGAACAATAGCATAATAGCTTGCTCTATGGCTAGTAACCACCCAAGAAGCAGCCTCTTTTTGCTCAACATGTGCATTTCACAAAGAAGAACTTTCCTGTAGCATATCAGTCTGATCCTGACTTAATAGAAAAAGTACATCCCCAAAATACCAGGCAATCCCTCTCTGAATGAGAGAAATGGCAAAACCCCAGACCTACATTTCACCTAGTGTGGGCCTCGTCAGTGAGGTGCAGCCATATCCCTCTAGGCACACTGAGCAACGGGTCCATGCCTGGATTCCCGAATCATGCTTAGGGAGACTTCCCTAAGAGTCATAATTTGCATAAATAAAAAGAGAGAAGTGCTCAGCCTAGGAACGAACAATAGCATAATAGCTTGTTCTATGGCTAGTAACCACCCAAGAAGCAGCCTCTTTTTGCTCAACATGTGCCTTTCACAAATAAGAACTTTACTTTCTCCCTAAGAGTGACGCAGTAATCCAGACGTGGACCTGTAGCAAAAAGAGACTGCTTCCTTGGTGGTAACTAGCCATAGAACAAGCTATTATGCTATTGTTCGTTCCAAGGTTGAGCGCTTCTCTCTTATAATTTATGCAAATTATGACTCTTAGGGAAGTCTCCCTAACTGTGATGCGGTAATTCAGACATGGACCCGTTGCTCAGTGTGCCTAGATGGATATGACTGCACCTCACTGATGAGGCCCATACTAGGCAGAAATGTATGTCTGAGGTTTTGCCGTTTCCCTTGTTCAGAGAGGGATTGCCTGGTATTTCGGGGTTGGACTGTACTGTTAAGTCAGGATCAGACTGATATGCTACAGGAAAGTTCTTCTCTGTGAAAGGAACATGTTGAGCAAAAAGAGGCTGCTTCTTGGGTGGTAACTAGCCATAGAACAAGCTATTATGCTATTGTTCATTCCCAGGTTGAGCGTGTCTCTCTTTTAATTTATGCAACTTATGACTTTTAGGGAAGTCTCCTTAAGTGTGATATGGTAATCCAGACATGGACATGTGTGCCTAGAGGGATATGACTGCACCTCACAGATGAGGCCCACACTAGGCTGAAACGTACGTCTGGAGTTTTGTCGTTTCCCTTGTTCAGAGAGGAATTGCCTGTTATTTTGGGGCTGGACTGTACTGTTAAAGGGCCATTAAACCCAAAAAATGTCTTTCACGATTCAGATAGAGAATACAATTTTAAACAACATTCCAATTTACTTCTATTATCTAATTTGCTGCAATCTTTAGATATCCTTTGTTAAAGAAAAAGCAATGCACATTGGTGAGCCAATCACATGAGGCATCTATGTGCAGCTACCAATCAGAAGCTACTGAGCCTATCTAGATATGCTTTTCAGGAAAGAATATCAAGAGAATGAAGCAAATTAAATAATTGAAGTAAATTAGAAAGTTTTTTTAAAATGGTATTCTCTATCTAAATCATGAAAGAAAAAATTTGGGTTTAATGTCCCTTTAAGTCAGGATCAGACTGCTATGCTACAGGAAAGTTCTTCTCTATGAAAGGCGCATGATGAGAGCTTCTCTCCTTTTATTTATGCAAATTATGTATCTTATTATTTTTATTGTCTCTTATTATGTCTCTTATTAAGCTATTGTTCCTTCCCAGGTTGAGCGCTTCACTCTTTTAATATATATATATATATATATATATATATATATATATATATATAGACAATGGAGTCCTCTCCAGTCAAACACCTTGCTTAATACCATACCCCTTTTAACAACTTTTTATTCATTTTAAAATTATATATTTGTATTTAAAAAGGTAATTATGAGTGTAATGGTTTATTTTATTGTGTTTTTGATGTGTTATGTTAAAAAAATGAAATATAACCCTTATAGTTTACTTTCGGCTAGATTTCGAGTTTATGTCGGTAAGGCTGTGCGGTGCTAACGAGCCTTTTTTTCTCACCGCTCCCTTAAGACAACGCTGGTATTACGAGTTTTCTGCAAGCCGGCGTTAGCCTCAGAAAAGTGAGCGTTGAGCAAAATTTAGCTCCACATCTCACTGTAATACCAGCGCTGCTTACGGTAGCGGTGAGCTGGCTAAACGTGCTCGTGCACAATTTCCCCATAGGAAACAATAGGGCTGAGACGGCTAAAAAAAACCTTAACACCTGCAAAAAAGCAGCCTTCAGCTCCTAACGCAGCCCCATTGATTCCTATGGGGAAAGAACATTTATGTCTACACCTAACACCCGAACATGAACCCCGAGTCTAAACACCCCTAATCTTACACTTATTAACCCCTAATTAATTTAATGATAGTGTAGTGTTAGGTATAATTGTAACTTAGGTTAGGGTTTATTTTAGAGGTAAATTTGTACTTATTTTAACTAGGTAGTTATTAAATAGTGGGGGGGGGGCTCAGTTTAGGGGTTAATAGGTTTATGGGTGTTAGTGTACTTTTAGCACTTTAGTTAAGAGTTTTATGTTACGGCGTTAGCCCATAAAACTCTTAACTACTGACTTTTAAATGCAGTAGTAGTCTTGACAGGAGAGGGTCTACCGCTCACTTTTTCCAGCAATCGTAATACCGGCGTTAGGAAAATCCCATTAAAAAGATAGGATACGCAATTGACGTAAGGGGATTTGTGGTATTCTAAAATCGTAGAAAAAAAGTGAGCGGTACACCTGTACCTGCCAGACCAACCTACCAGCTGGCGGTAAAAAGCAGCGTTGGGACCCCTCAACGCTGCTTTTTTATGCTAACGCAAGACTCATAATCTAGCCATTTAGCTCTTAAGTCACACTAAATATTGTAGCACAATTTTGTCTGTCGCTCAAGAGCAAACTATAATTTTCAACTTGTAATATGCGTGCAAGTTAGTGCATTTGCAATCTCCATTGAAAGTATAGGTTACGCTAGAGCAAAGTCCGCTGTGCTAACCCTTTTCTGGTTAACACACTTTACTACAGACTTGTAATATCAAGTCACGCGCTAATGTAATCAAGGTCCAGCTATATGCACGTAACTTGTAATCTGGCCCATAATTGGTTACAACTTAACCTTAGGTACTTATTAGTTAATGACTAATTAGCAGAACTCCCCCCGCCAACAACCACTTGCCTCACAATTTTAAAAATCTTTTTTTTTTTAATCAGTACAGGAACACCTGTTAAAATAATAATAAATAATATATATATAATTAAAATGTTCACTTTTAGATACAAAAAGCTTGATTTAAAGCCAACACCTATAGGTAATGTTTTGAAGTGACTTGAAAATGTATGTATTTACTTGTCTGTTGTTTTATTTCTTTAATACCTTCATCTCATTTTGGGGACATATGCAGGTAGCCAATCAAACACTTAGCCAATGAAGAAGCAGTGTGATAGTTCCTCCACTATTTAACGAAAAGGAAAATCAATTTTTGGCAAGCAAAAAGAATACCCAGAATACTGATCACTCCAAGATGTGCTGTACACAAAAGTGTGTCCATGTGAGCACATATGCCCTCTGGCTCATATGATTAATTTCAAACATTTAGTCTTATATGCTTAATAACAAATAATTTAGCACCAGAACTGCTTGTGCAATGTTAAATGACATTCAGCAATGTCAGACATTGATAAATCGGCTCCCAAGTCTCCTCTTTAAGAGTCCAGTTTTATTTTGGATTGAAAGAGCTTACATTAAACTAAAACTCAAAATACACAAGTGAGCTGGTAAAAGATAGATATTTTTTAAATTTATACATAGTTTACTAATTAAAAAATGTATCTGTCAATTAGCAGTCAAAGATGAAAAATGAACTGTAATTACTTCTTTTTTTTAACTTGTATTATGATGCTTCCCAAATATGATCCCACTTTGACAGTTAGGTCACTTTGATAAAGGTTTCCAGTTATGTCTCAACAAGGACAAAGAAGCAACTAAATCATTATAATGGAGATCTGGTTACCCAAATTAGATTGCATTATTTTAACAACAGAACTAAATGACCAACTATGTTGAAGACAGTAGGCTTGTCAAGCATAATCAAAACTGATGGCTTGCCCCCACCGATCAGTCAGTGATGATTATGCTAGACACTAAGCAGATATGTTTCTATCCGGTAGATAGTAACAGAATGGAGTTAAGGTATTTTAGATTTTAAAAAAAAATGTTTGTTTTTTTGTCACAGTTATAACATAACAGTATGCTTAAACTCTACAATTAATAAACTCTAATTAACTCTACAATTAATAAAGGTATGTTCAATAAAATTAGTGGAGTTATTCTGCAATCACACTTAAATACATGGCTTTATCTTATAAATATGAATATGCTAGTTTCAGGATATATTTATTATAGGAATTTGACAATGTAAAGCAAGGAACCTTTTTAAATCTTTTTATTTTTATTTAAATGTTAAAGCCTTATCTCAATAACCTACTTCTTTTTTTTAGCCAAATACCATATCTTTACCATCCCCCACCTAACTAACCACAATGTATATACAGAACAAAATAATACATTTCAACAAGGGATCATTCAAGAACAACTAAACAGCTTGATACAGAATTTTAAACAAAAGATCATTGTAGTTGTTGCACTTATACAACAAACAATGTTTTTATGTTTTAATAGGTAATGAAGTGTGCCTTAAAATCTATTATTATTATTAAATTATTATTATTTTTTTATTTTAACACGTTTCTAAGAAGTGCAATGCATAGTAGTAGTTCATATGTGCCTCAGACAAAAAATACCTCGTTAACAATGCCTTTCTCTTTCCCAGATGTTATGACCTTCTTTTATATTATATTGTGACCCCCAACTTCCTCCCCCATCTTGTTTGTAGGAGTTTCCCAATTCCTTCTTTACTGCTTAATTCACTCTCTTTCATTACTCATTGTGTCTTTTTCCCGTGACCAGCTTTCTTGCTGTTTGTACACAATCTAAAGCTCATTCATTGTCCCTCTTTTACCCAATATGAGTTTCAAGCCTTTCCTTTATATTCTTTTATCCTCCCAACCAATGTCTCTCTTTTCCACCTGTTTTCAAAACAATGTGAGAGCTTCAATCACTTCAATCGCTTGAAACATTATGTAAAGCTGTGTCCTGAAATAAAAATATAAAGGAATTTTAGAAATATAAAATACTGTTAATACAATTTTCATATAATAAATCAAATATTTGTTCGTAATCTCTAAATGTGAAAGCACTTTTTGGTTCCAGGGTAAAAAAAAAATCATTGATAATGGTGCCTATGAAAGGACACTCAAGTCAAAATGAAATGTTCATGATTCAGATAGAGCATTCAATTTTAAGCAACTTTCTATTTTACTTCTTTTATATTTACACTTTTTGAGTCTCCATCTCTTACTGAGCATGTGCAAGAATTCACAGAATATACATATGCATTTGTGATTGGCTTATGGCTGTCACATGATATAGGAGGAGTGGAAATAGACATAATTTTGAAAATTGTCAAAACAAAATCTACTATTCATTTGAAGTTCAGACAAAAGGGCCGATTTATCAAGTGCTGAATGGCCCCTGATGCCCCTATTTCCGTGCGAGATTTTAGGCTCGCCAGAAACAGCATTTATAAAGCAGTGGTCTTAAGACCGCTGCTCCATAACTGGTCCACTGCCTCTGAGGCTGCAGTCTGCAATCTGCCCGATCGTGTACAATCGGGTTGATTGACACCACCTGCTAGCGGCCGATTAGCAGCGAGTCTGCAGGGGGCGGCATTGCACAAGCAGTTCACCAGAACTGTTTGTGCAATGTTAAATTCAGTGATGTCTGTCAGACATGATACACTACAGCGTATGATGTCGGACAGACAAAGATAAATCGGCCCCTAAGGGGTAGATTTATCATACCCCGGGCGTACGTGATTCGCTATAGCGAATCATGTCCGCCTAGCATTAGTGATGTCGCGAATAGTTCGCTGGCAAATAGTTCCCGGCGAACAAAGCTTGTTCGCGTTCGCAGTGGCGGGCGAACATATGCAATGTTCGATCCGCCCCCTATTCGTCATCATTGAGTAATACTTTGACCCTGTACCTCACAGTCAGAAGACACATTCCAGCCAATCAGCAGCAGACCCTTCCTCCCAGACCCTCCTACCTCCTGGACAGCATCCATTTTAGATTCATTTGGAAGCTGCATTCTTAGTGAGAGGAGGGACAGTGTAGCTGATGCTGATTTAATAGGGAAATCGATAGCTAGGCTAGTGTATTCAGTGTCCACTACAGTCCTGAAGGACTCATCTGATCTCTGCTGTAAGGACAGCACCCCAAAAAGCCCTTTTTAGGGCTAGAACATCAGTCTGCTTTTTTTTTTTTTTTTTTTTCCCTGTGTAATCTGATTGCAGTTGCATGCCTGCCAGCGTGTGTGTCAGGCTCACAGCGTATACTGTGCCCACTTGCCCAGTGCCACTACTCATATCTGGTGTAACAGTAGTGTAGATTTAAAAAAAAAAAAACACTTTTTTGACTGTGTTAAATAATAGCAGTCATTTTCCTTCACACGTGTGCGTTTCAGTGCCTGCCTGCCAGGGCACAGTGTCACCCCAGTGCAACTCATATCTGGTGTAACAGTAGTGTAGATTTTAAAAAAAAAACAACACTTTTTTGACTGTGTTAAATAATAGCAGTCAGTTTCCTTCACACGTGTGCGTTTCAGTGCCTGCCTGCCAGGGCACAGTGTCACCCCAGTGCAACTCATATCTGGTGTAACAGTAGTGTAGATTTAACCCCTTAACGACCGAGGACGTGCAGGGTACGTCCTCAAAAAAAAGGCAGTTAATGCCTGAGGACGTACCCTGCACGTCCTCGGTGTGGAAAGCAGCTGGAAGCGATCCTGTTTGCTTCCAGCTGCTTTCCGGTTATTGCAGTGATGCCTCGATATGGAGGCATCCTGCAATAACCTTTTGAAGCCATCCGATGCAGAGAGAGCCACTCTGTGGCCCTCTCTGCACCGGAGATCGGTGGCTTCCTTCGTTGGTGGGTGGGAGCAGTACCGGGAGGCGGGTGGCAGCCATCGATGGCCCTGGAGATGTGGAGGGGGGCGGGATCGTGGGCGGGGATGCCCGGGGGGCGCGCACGGACGTGCGCGCGTGCACGGGAGGGCGGGGGCGGGCGCGTGCACGGGGAGGGAGCGGGTGGGAACCGCTACACTACAGAAAATGGTGTTAAATTAACAAGTTATAATCAGTTTAAATAGTTAAAAAAAACAAACGATCAATGAGGTGGTGGGGGTTTGGGGGGGGGGGGTGGTTGGGGAAGCTACACTACAGAAAAAAAAAAAATAAGAAAAAAAAGCCCTTTTTTTGTGCAAGCTGGGAACTGGCAGACAGCTGCCAGTACCCAAGATGGCCCCCAATAAGGCAGATGGGGAAGGTTACAGAGCTGTTTTGGGGGGGATCAGGGAGGTTGGAGGCTAAGGGGGGTCCTACACAGCAGAAGAAATTTTTTTTTTTTTTTTAAAAAACCTAAACCCCCCAAAAAGCTTTTATTTTAGTACTGGAAGACTTTCTGCCAGTACTTAAGATGGCGGGGACAATTGTGGTGTGGGGGAGGGAAGGGAGCTGTTTGGGAGGGATCAGGGGGTCTGATGTGTCAGGTGGGAGGCTGATCTCTACACTAAAGCTAAAATTAACCCTGCAAGCTCCCTACAAACTTCCTAATTAACCCCTTCACTGCTAGCCATAATACACGTGTGATGCGCAGCAGCATTTTGCGGCCTTCTAATTACCATAAAGCAACGCCAAAGTCATATATATCTGCTATTTCTGAACAAAGGGGATCCCAGAGAAGCATTTACAACCATTTGTGCCATAATTGCACAAGCTGTTTGTAAATAATTTCAGTGAGAAACCTAAAATTGTGAAAAATTTAATGTTTTTTTTTTATTTGATCGCATTTGGCGGTGAAATGGTGGCATGAAATATACCAAAATGGGCCTAGATCAATACTTTGGGTTGTCTACTACACTACACTAAAGCTAAAATTAACCATACAAGCTCCCTACAAGCTCCCTAATTAACCCCTGCACTGCTGGGCATAATACATATGTGTGGTGCGCAGCGGCATTTAGCGGCCTTCTAATTACCAAAAAGCAATGCCAAAGCCATATATGTCTGCTATTTCTGAACAAAGGGGATCCCAGAGAAGCATTTACAACCATTTGTGCCATAATTGCACAAGCTGTTTGTAAATAATTTCAGTGAGAAACCGAAAGTTTGTGAAAAAATTTGTGAAAAAGTGAACGATTTTTTGTATTTGATCGCATTTGGCGGTGAAATGGTGGCATGAAATATACCAAAATTGGCCTAGATCAATACTTTGGGATGTCTTCTAAAAAAAAATATATACATGTCAATGGATATTCAGGGATTCCTGAAAGATATTAGTGTTCCAATGTAACTAGCGCTAATTTTGGAAAAAAGTAGTTTGGAAATAGCAAAATGCTACTTGTATTTATGGCCCTATAGCTTTCAAAAAAAGCAAAGAACATGTAAATATTAGGTATTTCTAAACTCAGAACAAAATTTAGAAACTATTTAGCATGTTTTTTTTTTGGTGGTTGTAGATGTGTAACAGATTTTGGGGGTCAAAGTTAAAAAAAGTGTGTTTTTTTCCATTTTTTCCTCATATTTTATAATTTTTTTTATAGTAAATTATAAGATATGATGAAAATAATGGTATTTTTAGAAAGTTAATTTAATGGCGAGAAAAACGGTATATAATATGTGTTGGTACAGTAAATGAGTAAGAGGGAAATTACAGCTAAACACAAACACCGCAAAAATGTAAAAATAGCCTTGGTCCCAAACGGACAGAAAATGGAAAAGTGCTGTGGTCATTAAGGGGTTAAAAAAAAAAACAACTTTTTTGACTGTGTTAAATAATAGCAGTCAGTTTCCTTCACACATGTGCGTTTCAGTGCCTGCCTGCCAGGGCACAGTGTCACCCCAGTGCAACTCATATCTGGTGTAACAGTAGTGTAGATTTAAAAAAAAACACTTTTTTGACTGTGCTAAATAATAGCAGTCAGTTTCCTTCACACGTGTGCGTTTCAGTGCCTGCCTGCCAGGACACAGTGTCACCCCAGTGCAACTCATATCTGGTGTAACAGTAGTGTAGATTTAAAAAAAAAAATACTTTTTTGTAGACATGTGCGGTTCGTTTCGGATTAATTCGGAAATTTGGTAAATTCGGTAAATTCGGAGATTCGGATCGATTCGGATTTCCGAATTAAAATACTTCCGAATCTACCGAATGAATCCGAAATAGCTGCCGTATCTCCGAATAAATCCGAATTAGCTCGTTAAGATTCGACATTTCCCCATAGGAAACAATGGGAGTTTCGGCTGAAAAAAAACTAACACTGCAGCCCCATTGTTTCCTATGGGGAAACACTAAGTCTGCACCTAACACCCTAACATTTACCCCGAGTCTCTAAACACCCCTAATATAACACTTATTAACCCCTAATCTGCTGCCTCCGCTATCGCTGACACCTGCATTATTTTATTAACCCCTAATCTGCCGACCCGATATCGCCGCCGCCTACATTATAGCTATTAACCCCTAATCTGCTGTCCCTAACACCGCCGACCCCTACATTATAGTTATTAACCCCTAATCTGCCTCCCCCAACGTCGCCGCAATCTAACTACAAGTATTAACCCCTAATCTGCCGACCGAATATCGCCGCCGCCTACATTATAGCTATTAACCCCTAATCTGCTGTCCCTAACACCGCCGACCCCTACATTATAGTTATTAACCCCTAATCTGCCTCCCCCAACGTCGCCGCAATCTAACTATAAGTATTAACCCCTAATCTGCCGACCCGATATCGCCGCCGCCTACATTATAGCTATTAACCCCTAACCTGCTGTCCCTAACACCGCCGACCCCTACATTATAGTTATTAACCCCTAATCTGCCTCCCCCCAACGTCGCCGCAATCTAACTACAAGTATTAACCCCTAATCTGCCGACCGCAAATCGCCGCCACTATAATAAATGTATTAACCCCTAAACCGCCGCACTCCCGCCTCGCAAACACTATAATACATTTTATTAACCCCTAATCTGCCCTCCCTAACATAGCCGCCACCTACCTACAATTATTAACCCCTAATCTCCCGCCCCCATCGTCGCCGCTACTATAATAAGGTTATTAACCCCTAAAGCTAAGTCTAACCCTAACACTAACACCCACTAACTTAAATATAATTTAAATAAAACGAAATAAGTTTACTATAGTTAAATAAATGAATCCTATTTAAAACTAAAGACTTACCTGTAAAATAAACCCTAAGATAGCTGCAATATAACTAATAGTTACATTGTAGCTATTTTAGCATTTATTTTTATTTTACAGGCAACTTTGTATTTATTTTAACTAGGTACAATAGTTATTAAATAGTTAATAACTATTTAATAACTACCTAGCTAAAATAAATACAAATTTACCTGTAAAATAAATCCTAACCTAAGTTACACTAACACCTAACACTACACTATCATTAAATTAACTAAATAAATGAATCATATTTAAAACAAAATACTTACCTGTAAAATAAACCCTAATATAGCTGCAATATAACTAATAGTTACATTGTAGCTATTTTAGCATTTATATTTATTTTACAGACAACTTTGTATTTATTTTAACTAGGTACAATAGCTATTAAATAGTTATTGACTAATTAATAGCTACCTAGTTAAAATAATTACAAAATTACCTGTAAAATAAATCCTAACCTAAGTTACAATTAAACCTAACACTACACTGTCATTAAATAAATTAACTACAATTATCTACAATTAAATAAACTAAAGTACAAAACCCCCCCACTAAATTACAAAAAAAAACAAACACTAAATTACAAAAAATAAAAAAATATTACAAGAATTTTAAACTAATTACACCTAATCTAAGCCCCCTAATAAAATAACAAAGCCCCCCAAAATAAAAAAAAATGCCCTACCCTATACTAAATTACAAAAGTTAACAGCTCTATTACCTTACCAGCCCTGAACAGGGCCCTTTGCGGGGCATGCCCCAAAGAAAACAGCTCTTTTGCCTGTAAAAAAAAAACACAATCCCCCCCCCACATTACAACCCACCACCCACATACCCCTACTCTAACCCAAACCCCCCTTAAATAAACCTAACACTACCCCCCTGAAGATCTCCCTACCTTGAGTCGTGTTCACCCAGCCGGGCCGAAGTCTTCATCCGATGGGGCAGAAGAGTACATCCAGACCGGCAGAAGTCTTCATCCAAGCGGGGCAAGAAGAGGTCTTCCATCCATCATACAAGTACCAAAATACAAACAAACACTAAATTACCAAAAATAATAAAATATTACAATAATTTTAAACTAATTACACCTAATCTAAGCCCCCTACTAGCTATTAATATAGCTTCAATATAACTAATAGTTACATTGTAGCTATTTTAGGATTTATATGTATTTTACAGGCAACTTTGTATTTATTTTAACTAGGTACAATAGTTATTAAATAGTTAATAACTATTTAATAACTACCTAGCTAAAATAAATACAAATTTACCTGTAAAATAAATCATAACCTAAGTTACAATTACACCTAACACTACACTATCATTAAATTAACTAAATAAATGAATCCTATATAAAACTAAAGACTTACCTGTAAAATAAACCCTAATATAGCTGCAATATAACTAATAGTTACATTGTAGCTATTTTAGCATTTATATTTATTGTACAGGCAACTTTGTATTCATTTTAACTAGGTTCAATAGCTATTAAATAGATATTGACTATTTAATAGCTACCTAGTTAAAATAAATACAAAATTACCTGTAAAATAAATCCTAACCTAAGTTACAATTAAACCTAACACTACACTATCATTAAATAAATTAACTACAAGTACCTACAATTAAATGCAATTAAAAAAACTAAACTAAAGTACAAACCCCCCCCCACTAAATTACAAAAAATAAAAAAATATTACAAGAATTTTAAACTAATTACACCTAATCTAAGCCCCCTAATAAAATAACAAAGCCCCCCAAAATAAAAAAAATGCCCTAACCTATACTAAATTACAAAAGTTAACAGCTCTATTACCTTACCAGCCCTGAACAGGGCCCTTTGCGGGGCATGCCCCAAAGAAAACAGCTCTTTTGCCTGTAAAAAAAAAACACAATCCCTCCCCCCACATTACAACCCACCACCCACATACCCCTACTCTAACCCAAACCCCCCTTAAATAAACCTAACACTACCCCCCTGAAGATCTCCCTACCTTGAGTCATGTTCACCCAGCCGGGCCGAAGTCTTCATCCGATGGGGCAGAAGAGGACATCCAGACCGGCAGAAGTCTTCATCCAAGCGGGGCAAGAAGAGGTCTTCCATCCATCAGAAAAGTACAAAAAAACAAACAAACACTAAATTAGCAAAAATAATAAAATATTACAATAATTTTAAACTAATTACACCTAATCTAAGCCCCATACTAGCTATTAATATAGCTACAATATAACTAATAGTTACATTGTAGCTATTTTAGGATTTATATTTATATTACAGGCAACTTTGTATTTATTTTAACTAGGTACAATAGCTATTAAATAGTTAATAACTACCTAGCTAAAATAAATACAAATTTACCTGTAAAATAAACCCTAACCTAAGTTACAATTACACCTAACACTACACTGTCATTAAATTAACTAAATAAATTAATCCTATATAAAACTAAATACTTACCTGTAAAATAAACCCTAATATAGCTACAATATAACTAATAGTTACATTGTAGCTATTTTAGCATTTATATTTATTTTACAGGCAACTTTGTATTTATTTTAACTAGGTACAATAGCTATTAAATAGTTATTGACTAATTAATAGCTACCTAGTTAAAATAATTACAAAATTACCTGTAAAATAAATCCTAACCTAAGTTACTATTAAACCTAACACTACACTATCATTAAATAAATTAACTACAAGTACCTACAATTAAATACAATGAAATAAACTAAACTAAAGTACAAAAAAAACAAACACTAAATTACAAAAAATAAAAAAATTACAAGAATTTTAAACTAATTACACCTAATCTAAGCCCCCTAATAAAATAACAAAGCCCCCCAAAATAAAAAAATGCCCTACCCTATACTAAATTACAAAAGTAATCAGCTCTATTACCTTACCAGCCCTTAAAAGGGCCTTTTGCGGGGGCATGCCCCAAAGAAAACAGCTCTTTTGCCTGTAAAAAAAACACAATCCCCCCCCCCCCACATTACAACCCACCACCCACATACCCCTACTCTAACCCAAACCCCCCTTAAATAAACCTAACACTACCCCCCTGAAGATCTCTCTACCGTGTCTTCACCCAGCCGGGCCGAAGTCTTCATCCGATGGGGCAGAAGAGGACATCCAGACCGGCAGAAGTCTTCATCGAAGCGGGGCAAGAAGAGGTCTTCCATCCATCAGAAGTCTTGATCCAGGCGGCATCTTCTCTGTTCATCCATCCAGAGCGGAGCGGCAGCATCCTGAAGACATCCCACGCAGAGCATCCTCTTCTTTCTTGATCCGACGACTAGGTGACTGTACCTTTAAGTGACGTCATCCAAGATGGCGTCCCTTGAATTCCGATTGGCTGATAGAATCCTATCAGCCAATCGGAATTCAAGGTAGGAAAAATCTGATTGGCTGATTTAATCAGCCAATCAGATTCAAGTTCAATCCGATTGGCTGATGGAATCAGCCAATCAGATTGACCTCACATTCTATTGGCTGTTCCGATCAGCCAATAGAATGCGAGCTCAATCTGATTGGCTGATTGGATCAGCCAATCGGATTGAACTTGAATCTGATTGGCTGATTGAATCAGCCAATCAGATTTTTCCTACCTTAATTCCGATTGGCTGATAGAATCCTATCAGCCAATCGGAATTCAAGGGACGCCATCTTGGATGACGTCACTTAAAGGTACAGTCACCTAGTCGTCGGATCAAGAAAGAAGAGGATGCTCTGCGTGGGATGTCTTCAGGATGCTGCCGCTCCGCTCCGGATGGATGAACAGAGAAGATGCCGCCTGGATCAAGACTTCTGATGGATGGAAGACCTCTTCTTGCCCCGCTTCAATGAAGACTTCTGCCGG
This sequence comes from Bombina bombina, assembly GCF_027579735.1. Lineage (NCBI taxonomy): Eukaryota > Metazoa > Chordata > Amphibia > Anura > Bombinatoridae > Bombina > Bombina bombina. Next base: position 182,823,353 of record NC_069502.1, read on the forward strand.
TCTGGATGTCCTCTTCTGCCCCATCGGATGAAGACTTCGGCCCGCTGGGTGAAGACACGGTAGAGAGATCTTCAGGGGGGTAGTGTTAGGTTTATTTAAGGGGGGTTTGGGTTAGAGTAGGGGTATGTGGGTGGTGGGTTGTAATGTGGGGGGGGGTATTGTGTTTTTTTTTACAGGCAAAAGAGCTGTTTTCTTTGGGGCATGCCCCCGCAAAAGGCCCTTTTAAGGGCTGGTAAGGTAATAGAGCTGATTACTTTTGTAATTTAGTATAGGGTAGGGCATTTTTTTATTTTGGGGGGCTTTGTTATTTTATTAGGGGGCTTAGATTAGGTGTAATTAGTTTAAAATTCTTGTAATTTTTTTTATTTTTTGTAATTTAGTGTTTGTTTTTTTTGTACTTTAGTTTAGTTTATTTCATTGTATTTAATTGTAGGTACTTGTAGTTAATTTATTTAATGATAGTGTAGTGTTAGGTTTAATAGTAACTTAGGTTAGGATTTATTTTACAGGTAATTTTGTAATTATTTTAACTAGGTAGCTATTAATTAGTCAATAACTATTTAATAGCTATTGTACCTAGTTAAAATAAATACAAAGTTGCCTGTAAAATAAATATAAATGCTAAAATAGCTACAATGTAACTATTAGTTATATTGTAGCTATATTAGGGTTTATTTTACAGGTAAGTATTTAGTTTTATATAGGATTAATTTATTTAGTTAATTTAATGACAGTGTAGTGTTAGGTGTAATTGTAACTTAGGTTAGGGTTTATTTTACAGGTAAATTTGTATTTATTTTAGCTAGGTAGTTATTAACTATTTAATAGCTATTGTACCTAGTTAAAATAAATACAAAGTTGCCTGTAAAATAAATATAAATCCTAAAATAGCTACAATGTAACTATTAGTTATATTGTAGCTATATTAATAGCTAGTAGGGGGCTTAGATTAGGTGTAATTAGTTTAAAATTATTGCAATATTTTATTATTTTTGCTAATTTAGTGTTTGTTTGTTTTTTTGTACTTTTCTGATGGATGGAAGACCTCTTCTGCCCCATCGGATGAAGACTTCGGCCCGGCTGGGTGAACACGACTCAAGGTAGGGAGATCTTCAGGGGGGTAGTGTTAGGTTTATTTAAGGGGGGTTTGGGTTAGAGTAGGGGTATGTGGGTGGTGGGTTGTAATGTGGGGGGGGGGATTGTGTTTTTTTTTACAGGCAAAAGAGCTGTTTTCTTTGGGGCATGCCCCGCAAAAGGCCCTGTTCAGGGCTGGTAAGGTAATAGAGCTGTTAACTTTTGTAATTTAGTATAGGGTAGGGCATTTTTTTTATTTTGGGGGGCTTTGTTATTTTATTAGGGGGCTTAGATTAGGTGTAATTAGTTTAAAATTCTTGTAATATTTTTTTATTTTTTGTAATTTAGTGGGGGGGGGTTGTACTTTAGTTTAGTTTTTTAATTGTATTTAATTGTAGGTACTTGTAGTTAATTTATTTAATGATAGTGTAGTGTTAGGTTTAATTGTAACTTAGGTTAGGATTTATTTTACAGGTAATTTTGTAATTATTTTAACTAGGTAGCTATTAAACAGTAAATATCTATTTAATAGCTATTGTACCTAGTTAAAATAAATACAAAGTTGCCTGTACAATAAATATAAATGCTAAAATAGCTACAATGTAACTATTAGTTATATTGCAGCTATATTAGGGTTTATTTTACAGGTAAGTCTTTAGTTTTATATAGGATTCATTTATTTAGTTAATTTAATGATAGTGTAGTGTTAGGTGTAATTGTAACTTAGGTTATGATTTATTTTACAGGTAAATTTGTATTTATTTTAGCTAGGTAGTTATTAAATAGTTATTAACTATTTAATAGCTATTGTACCTAGTTAAAATAAATACAAAGTTGCCTGTAAAATAAATATAAATCCTAAAATAGCTACAATGTAACTATTAGTTATATTGAAGCTATATTAATAGCTAGTAGGGGGCTTAGATTAGGTGTAATTAGTTTAAAATTATTGTAATATTTTATTATTTTTTGTAATTTAGTGTTTGTTTGTATTTTGGTACTTGTATGATGGATGGAAGACCTCTTCTTGCCCAGCTTGGATGAAGACTTCTGCCGGTCTGGATGTCCTCTTCTGCCCCATCGGATGAAGACTTCGGCCCGGCTGGGTGAACACGACTCAAGGTAGGGAGATCTTCAGGGGGGTAGTGTTAGGTTTATTTAAGGGGGGTTTGGGTTAGAGTAGGGGTATGTGGGTGGTGGGTTGTAATGTGGGGGGGGGATTGTGTTTTTTTTTTACAGGCAAAAGAGCTGTTTTCTTTGGGGCATGCCCCGCAAAGGGCCCTGTTCAGGGCTGGTAAGGTAATAGAGCTGTTAACTTTTGTAATTTAGTATAGGGTAGGGCATTTTTTTTATTTTGGGGGGCTTTGTTATTTTATTAGGGGGCTTAGATTAGGTGTAATTGGTTTAAAATTCTTGTAATATTTTTTTATTTTTTGTAATTTAGTGTTTGTTTTTTTTTGTAATTTAGTGGGGGGGTTTTGTACTTTAGTTTATTTAATTGTAGATAATTGTAGGTACTTGTAGTTAATTTATTTAATGACAGTGTAGTGTTAGGTTTAATTGTAACTTAGGTTAGGATTTATTTTACAGGTAATTTTGTAATTATTTTAACTAGGTAGCTATTAATTAGTCAATAACTATTTAATAGCTTTTGTACCTAGTTAAAATAAATACAAAGTTGCCTGTAAAATAAATATAAATGCTAAAATAGCTACAATGTAACTATTAGTTATATTGCAGCTATATTAGGGTTTATTTTACAGGTAAGTATTTTGTTTTAAATATGATTCATTTATTTAGTTAATTTAATGATAGTGTAGTGTTAGGTGTTAGTGTAACTTAGGTTAGGATTTATTTTACAGGTAAATTTGTATTTATTTTAGCTAGGTAGTTATTAAATAGTTAATAACTATTTAATAACTATTGTACCTAGTTAAAATAAATACAAAGTTGCCTGTAAAATAAAAATAAATCCTAAAATAGCTACAATGTAACTATTAGTTATATTGCAGCTATCTTAGGGTTTATTTTACAGGTAAGTATTTAGTTTTAAATAGGATTCATTTATTTAACTATAGTAAACTTATTTCGTTTTATTTAAATTATATTTAAGTTAGGGGGTGTTAGTGTTAGGGTTAGATTTAGGTTTAGGGGTTAATAACCTTATTATAGTAGCGGCGACGATGGGGGCGGGAGATTAGGGGTTAATAATTGTAGGTAGGTGGCGGCGATGTTAGGGAGGGCAGATTAGGGGTTAATAAAATGTATTATAGTGTTTGCGAGGCGGGAGTGCGGCGGTTTAGGGGTTAATACATTTATTATAGTGGCGGCGATTTGCGGTCGGCAGATTAGGGGTTAATACTTGTAGTTAGATTGCGGCGACGTTGGGGGGAGGCAGATTAGGGGTTAATAACTATAATGTAGGGGTCGGCGGTGTTAGGGACAGCAGGTTAGGGGTTAATAGCTATAATGTAGGCGGCGGCGATATTCGGTCGGCAGATTAGGGGTTAATACTTATAGTTAGATTGCGGCAACGTTGGGGGAGGCAGATTAGGGGTTAATAACTATAATGTAGGGGTCGGCGGTGTTAGGGACAGCAGATTAGGGGTTAATAGCTATAATGTAGGCGGCGGCGATATCGGGTCGGCAGATTAGGGGTTAATACTTGTAGTTAGATTGCGGCGACGTTGGGGGAGGCAGATTAGGGGTTAATAACTATAATGTAGGGGTCGGCGGTGTTAGGGACAGCAGATTAGGGGTTAATAGCTATAATGTAGGCGGCGGCGATATCCGATCGGCAGATTAGGGGTTAAATAATGTTATTATAGGGTTTGCGATGTGGGGGGGCCTCGGTTTAGTGGTTCATAGGTAGTTTATGGGTGTTAGTGACTTAGTGTACTAAATGGGTGTTAGTGTACTAAAAACATACCGAATTTCGGAACGGAATAGAACCGAATTCAGCCGAATCCGAATAAATCCGAAACGAATTTATTCGGATCCGAATAAATCCGAAACGAATTTATTCAAATTTTGCCGAATCAGATTCGATCCGAAACGAAATTCTAAAAGTCCGAATCGATCCGAACCGAAAACGAACCGAATTTTTTAGCGGTGCACATGTCTACTTTTTTGACTATGTTAAATAATAGCAGTCAGTTTCCTTCACACGTGTGCGTTTCAGTGCCTGCCTGCCAGGACACAGTGTCACCCCAGTGCAACTCATATCTGGTGTAACAGTAGTGTAGATTTAAAAAACAACAACACTTTTTTGACTGTGTTAAATAATAGCAGTCAGTTTCCTTCACACTAATAATAATAAAGGGATTATCTATCTTTTAAAACAATAAAAATTCTGGTGTAGACTGTCCCTTTAAACGGGGAGTTTGGTCTGTCACTGTGAAGCGGGCGTAACCCTTACACTACCTGATCGATACAACATCATACCTGATGTTTTAAAGCACGTTATTCCAAACAATTTAGGAATGTTAGGTGATTTATGCCCTTTATGGATTAAAACCAGACTCTGCATCAACTATGTAATTTTCCATGGGAGTTTTGCCATTGATGCCACAGTCCAGGTGTTAGTACCCTTGAAACAACTTTTCCATCACTATTGTGGACAGAAAGAGTCCCTGTGGGTTTTAAAATTCGCCTGCCTATTGAAGTCTATGGCGGTTTGCCCGGTTCGCCCGTTCACGAACAGTTGTGGAAGATCGCGTTCGCCTTTCACGAACGCAAAATTTTAGGTTTGCGACATCACTACCCAGCATACGCTGTCAGAATTTAACATTTCACAACTGCTTGTGCAATGCCGCCCCCTGCAGATTCACGGACAATCGGCCACTAGAAGAGGGTGTCAATCAACCTGATTGTATACGATCGGGCAGATTGCTGTTTGCCGCCTCAGAGCTGGCGGACGAGTTAAGGGGCAGCGGTCTTAAGACTGCTGCTTCTTAATTCCTGTTTCGGCGAGCCTGATGACTTGTGCAGAAACAGCAGCATTAGGGGCCCTACGGTGCTTATTAAATCGGCCCCATAGTGCTTTGCATTGTGTTTTTCTCATGTATTTGCTGGTTATGCAAATCTACTATATTTACTGGTCATTCCAAACATACAGTATAATATAAAGAGTAAAGTTAGTTCACCTTCTTAACAATTATTTGTATCCCATTGATGTAATCTCTCTTATCTCTTGGACTTTAGTCAGTTTATTTTGATTTCTGAAATTCACATTATATAACTGTATAGATAATTTAATCTTTATAACACGTACTTGTACACTTTTTTTTACTCTATTACTCTATAGGTGAAGGCCAAGGGGTAGATTTATCATACCCCAGGCAGATATAATTCGCTATCGCGAATCATGTTCGCCCTGCATCGCTAAATGCCGACAGCTATACGGTGTCAGCATTTATTATTGAACAAACAGTTCTGGTGAACTGCTTGTGCAATGCCACCCCCTGCCGCTAGCAGGGGGTGTCAATCAACTTGATCATATGAAATTGGGTGGGGGGCAGCGGTCTTAACTCCTGAAGGTTTGCATGGAAACAGGTGCATTCAGGGCCATTCGGCCCTTGTTAAATCAGCCCCCTAGTATAAATTAAAATTAAAACTTGGCACAATATCTATTTTTTACATTGAAATGATAGAACAAATAATTACATTGACATAATGTATATCACTCTGCATTTCTATGGACTGTGTCTTTCAATATTAATTCTGCTATTCTACCTTAACTTCTTGATACCTGTCTCAGTCTTTTTTGTCTCTAGCTTCTTGTGCCTCCGGGGGACTCTTGTGTTTTCCAGCAACTCTGCAAAAACTGTAGGTACAAATAATACTGTCTTACATATTGGGTCAATTCAGTAAATCCCTACCTAAGCATGTTGATTTTATTCTAGAACTGACATATGTATGAAGCTGTAGGTGAAAAGGGTAAATCTAAAAAGTGAAAACTATTTGATGGGTAGCCTTTCAAAAAGCATGGTTTTCTCCCTTTTTGTCCTGTACAAGATTCTACATTGAATTTCTGTTTTGAATTTTCTGTATATATATGTATATATATATATATATATATATATATATATATATATATATATATATATATATACACAAATCCATATGGTTCAGCACACCTCCTTACAAAATTATTTTTATTTGTATTACTTCTTAGTGGTGCAGCCAACAAAACTAAATAATTAGATAACATAGAATATTGGCACACATCCACTTCTATATTATCAAAACTTTTTATATATTGGAAAAATCACCTATACTCATATATTAAAATGGGATCTTAGTTGCACATTTAAAGTTACTTATTTAAAGGAAGACTAACCATCTTCTTGGTTTATAGCACCTCACCCAGTTACTCAGGTGCTCTCATTATAGTACATTGGAAGTGTGTATAATGCCAGAGAGGCTCATTCTTAAATGCATAGTTAAAGCAGGAATGTTTCAGCCCAGAAAGACAGCACATTGCAGTGGTGTTAGGACCAGTCAACGTTGGGACACCTTGTAGGTTGATGACTGGCTTAAGCAAGTATATGTGCGCCAATATTTAATTTTGTGTATGTATGTATATAAATATATATATAAATATATATACAGGGAGTGCAGAATTATTAGGCAAGTTGTATTTTTGAGGATTAATTTTATTATTGAACAACAACCATGTTCTCAATGAACCCAAAAAACTCATTAATATCAAAGCTGAATATTTTTGGAAGTAGTTTTTAGTTTGTTTTTAGTTTTAGCTATTTTAGGGGGATATCTGTGTGTGCAGGTGACTATTACTGTGCATAATTATTAGGCAACTTAACAAAAAACAAATATATACCCATTTCAATTATTTATTTTTACCAGTGAAACCAATATAACATCTCAACATTCACAAATATACATTTCTGACATTCAAAAACAAAACAAAAACAAATCAGTGACCAATATAGCCACCTTTCTTTGCAAGGACACTCAAAAGCCTGCCATCCATGGATTCTGTCAGTGTTTTGATCTGTTCACCATCAACATTGCGTGCAGCAGCAACCACAGCCTCCCAGACACTCTTCAGAGAGGTGTACTGTTTTCCCTCCTTGTAAATCTCACATTTGATGATGGACCACAGGTTCTCAATGGGGTTCAGATCAGGTGAACAAGGAGGCCTTGTCATTAGATTTTCTTCTTTTATACCCTTTCTTGCCAGCCACGCTGTGGAGTACTTGGACGCGTGTGATGGAGCATTGTCCTGCATGAAAATCATGTTTTTCTTGAAGGATGCAGACTTCTTCCTGTACCACTGCTTGAAGAAGATGTCTTCCAGAAACTGGCAGTAGGACTGGGAGTTGAGCTTGACTTCATCCTCAACCCGAAAAGGCCCCACAAGCTCATCTTTGATGATACCAGCCCAAACCAGTACTCCACCTCCACCTTGCTGGCATCTGAGTCGGACTGGAGCTCTCTGCGCTTTACCAATCCAGCCACGGGCCCATCCATCTGGCCCATCAAGACTCACTCTCATTTCATCAGTCCATAAAACCTTAGAAAAATCAGTCTTGAGATATTTCTTGGCCCAGTCTTGACGTTTAAGCTTGTGTGTCTTGTTCAGTGGTGGTCGTCTTTCAGCCTTTCTTACCCTGCCATGTCTCTGAGTATTGCACACCTTGTGCTTTTGGGCACTCCAGTGATGTTGCAGCTCTGAAATATGGCCAAACTGGTGGCAAGTGGCATCTTGGCAGCTGCACGCTTGATTTTGCTCAGTTCATGGGCAGTTATTTTGCGCCTTGGTTTTTCCACATGCATCTTGCGACCCTGTTGACTATTTTGAATGAAACGCTTGATTGTTCGATGATCACGCTTCAGAAGCTTTGCAATTTTAAGAGTGCTGCATCCCTCTGCAAGATATCTCACTATTTTTGACTTTTCTGAGCCTGTCAAGTCCTTCTTTTGACCCATTTTGCCAAAGGAAAGGAAGTTGCCTAATAATTATGCACACCTGATATAGGGTGTTGATGTCATTAGACCACACCCCTTCTCATTACAGAGATGCACATCACCTAATATGCTTAATTGATAGTAGGCTTTCGAGCCTATACAGCTTGGAGTAAGACAACATGCATAAAGAGGATGATGTGGTCAAAATACTCATTTGCCTAATAATTCTGCACTCCCTGTATATATATATATATATATATATATATATATATATATATATATATATATATAAAACATGATTTTGTTTATTATAATCTTAACTCATTTATTTTCAGTTGTTATGATTTAAGTTCAAATAGGAAGCATATATACCTTATACAGAAATTCTTTCAAAGTTAAATGTACCATAAAAGATCCCTGGCAAAGCTATACTGAATAAATGTTATTGCCCAATTCATATAACATGATTACAATCTTTAGAATTTTCAGTGCAAAATTATCATTCTACACTTTGCTATTTTTTTGTGCAAAATACAGTGATAATTCTAGAACATCTACAGTAGATATTTGATTTTACAAAATATATTTGTAACATACGTTTTCATAGGCTTTTTTTAAAAATATACATAAGAAATAAAAAGAAGAAGGGACTCATAGTTCCCTAACAATTAAGAAGTATTTTGAATACATTCTTAGATGGAATTCATCTCCTGTCTAATTTCTACGATTTTTTACCTCAGGTTTAGACATTTGGGAGGTGGATTATCTCAGTCGTCAGTCTTTACATCCGGGAGAGTGGTATCTCTATACAGATGTGCTTTCTCAATTTCCAATGTACCTTGTCAGATCCAGGGATCCTCAGGTGAAGATGGTGGATGCATTAGCAGTGTCATGGTTTTGCAACCTGACTACATCTTTCTGCCTCTGTTTTTTTCTTCCAAGGGTGATTTCCAAGATCATATTGGAACAGTCTCATGTATTTCTGATAGCATCAGCATGGCCTCACAGGTTTGGTATGTGGATCTTGTTCAGATGTCCAGTTGTCATCCTTGGCCACTTTCTCTTTGGCCAGTCCTCTTGTTTTAGGGGATATTTTTCCATCTGGATTTTAAATGACTAATTTTAAGGTATGGAAATTGATTAGTGTTTAATCATAGAGGTTTCTCTGACTCAGTTTTTTGTTATCACCATGTTGCAGGCTTATAAGTCTGTTTCAAGGAATATGTATTATCAGGTCTGGAAAACCTATATTTTTTGGTGTTCTTCTCATAAATTCTCTTGGTATTCTTTTAGAATTCCTAGGATCTTACAGTTTTTTCATGATGGTTTGGATAAGTTTGTATGCACATTTGAAGGGACAAATCTCTGTTCTTTCTGTTTTATTTCCTACAAAACTTTCCAATTTTAGCAGTAGCATGGAAAGATGCACTCAGGGAGATTCAAATTGAAAAATCCTTTTATTGCTGAATACAAAACATAAAACACTGAGGGTACAGCACACAGGCACTAACAGCTGACGCATTTCATGCCCGCAGGCATTTCATCAGAGCTAAATGACAGACTCACACACATCTCTATTTGAATGCTAGAACCTGAACTTACTAGCCAGTCAGATCACTTGACAGACTAATACATCATATCCTTGTGTATATCCAGCAAACACCTATAATCTAATCTTGTCTAAAAATTACAATATGAAGTTTAACCAACTGCACTCAATACTTATATTTACTATTAATTAGACTCTATTTGAAGCCGTCAATAAATCTGATACACTTGTGACATTTTCTCCACATTTAACTAAATCAAACTTACAGCAACGATTCTTAACAGATCCCAGTACCAACATATTTAGATACATTCTGGTACTATAATATTCAATATTGTTGCCATCAAATTAAATTAAAACACTCCACTAAGAATAAACATTGGGTAGGTTTGACCAGAAAGACCTATGTTTGAATACATATATTATAAAACAGAATGAAGGAATTCTTAAAGATGTACTAACCAATAAGAAGTTTAACAATCACTGTGTAACTCCCCAGCAATTTAAAGTTCCTTGCTTAGGACCGATATAGTTTATACTCTTATTGTCAAAAAAAACCCCACAAACTCCAGGCACTCTCAGCAACCACCATTAATAATAACCATATAAAAGATAAATGCAACCCATGTATTCGTAGATGCTGCCCGTGTCTGAAGGTCATCCATACATACCCCTAAAGACATATCATATGAATGCATTTTCATAGCTCTCATCTAGACATATGATATAATAATAAACAGTCATCATGATATTCTATCATCATTATTTAGTATTATCAATGAACAATTTTACATCACTTATTTTATTTATTCCAAAGGGGTGCCCTGTTTTTAAGGTAAATATCCAAAATACCTCCTTTCTGCTCAAGGCTGAGAATCTATCTCCACCTCTACAACCCAAATTGATTTATCTATGCCTTGAAAGCAAAAAAGAGGGCCCTTGGACTCTCTGTGCATAGCACAGTGTTTAGCTAAAGGAGTTTTAGGAACTTCTGCTTCCTAGAAAGATTGTTTAAACTTCCTGATATTCACTGTTTTGTCCAGGCTTTGGTTGGTATCAAGCCTGTTCATTTATTAATTTCTCTTTTTTGGAGTCTTATTTGTTTTAAATATTTTGCAGGCTCTTTCTTTTGAGCCTATATTTTCTTTGAAAATGACCTACTTTCTTGTAAAGTGTTTTTTATTTTGGCTATCTCTTCTGCTACAAGAGTTTCTGATTTATCAGCTCTCTCTTGTGTGTCTCCTTATTTGTTCTGTTTTTTTCATCTAGATAAGTTGTTTTGTGGACTTCTTTTTTTCCTAAGGTTGTGAATTTGAACAACATTAGTAGACACATTGTTGTTCCTTCTTTGGCTCCTAATCCTAAATAATTCTTTGAGAGTTCTTTACATCCTTTGGATGTGGTAAGAGCTTTATAATTCTATATCGAGGTTACAAGGATTTCAGAAGGCTTCTAGTCTATTTGTTGTTTTTCTGGTTACAGAGAAGGTTAGAAAGCCTCTGCCATTTCTTTGGCATCCTAGTTAAAGCTTTTGTTTCTCAAGGCTTATTTGGAGGCAGGGCGGGCTCCGCTTTAGAGATTTACAGCTCATTTTACTAAGTTCAGTCGCCATTTATTGGGTTTTTTCATAATGAAGCTTTGGTTGATCAAATTTGCAAATCAGTAATTTGGTCTTCTTTGCTTACTTTTATTGTTTCTACCATTTTTATGTATTTTGCTTCTTCTGAAGCAGTCTTTGGTAGATAAGTTCTTCAGGCAGCTGTCTCGGTTTGATTCTACTGCTTTTGATTTAAGTTTTTTTAAGAAAAACTTAATTATTGTGTAAATGTAATTTATCAGTGGAAATAGCTGTTGTTATTTTATCCCTCCCTCTCTAGTGACTCTTCTGTGGACTTCCACATCTTGGATATTTCTATTCCATACATCACTAGCTTATGGACTCTTGCCATTACATGAAAGAAAACATAATTTATGTAAGAACTTACCTGATAAATTAATTTCTTTCATATTGGCAAGAGTCCATGAGGCTCACCCTTTTTATGGGGGTTATGTTTTTTTTGTAAAAAAAACAGAATTATATTTCCAGTTCCTCTTTTTGTATGCATTTTTATTCCTTTTTGTTATCACCTCACTGCTTGGCTATTTGTTAAACTGAGTTGTGGGTGTGGTGGGAGGTGTATTTATAGGCCTTTGAGGTTTGGGAAACTTTGCCCCCTCCTGGTAGGAATGTATATCCCATACATCACTAGCTCATGGACTCTTTCCAATATGAAAGAAATGAATTTATCAGGTAAGTTCTTAAATAAATTATGGTTTTTTTTTAGAAACTTCTGTAAGTTCTGCATCTGTGAAGTCAGCACTATATTCTCTTTCCAAACTAGAGAATATTTGATTGTCTGGCACATAGATAGTAATGATGCTCTCTGGGAAACTGAAGCTGAGAGTTTTTCCATTTTAATTTAAATAAAAGTCATGCAAAGTCCAATCTAATTTATAATATATATATATATATAAAGTATGAGCCTAATGTGTTAAAGTTACACATAAACTGTAAAGGCATAATCAGAAAAAATCACAAATGTAAATGAAGCAGAACTATCATGTCATGCATTAGGCTTGTTCTCCTTCACATACAGAAGTGCAGGGGCCGCCTCTTGGATAAGCAAATCTAAATCTGCCTTTTGAATATTTCACTAGGGTTCTCGCAGTGCTGAAGGATCATTTTAGAATATCTCACCTGAGTGGGAGAGGCTTTGAATATCAGTCTGAACTTCAATTGAGTAATTTTGACTTGAGTGTCCCACCCACCCTGACCTAGCTCATGAAACCTTTAGAGACTCCACCCATATGAGATTCTGGAACCTCTGCTGCCTTTATCTATCATTTTATTTTAATTTCTTTAATGAGAATTAGACAAAAACTATACTTTTATTCAGCAGTCTAAACACTATCTAAAAGAAATAACAAAATAGCAAAAAGCTACCATTTAGTGAGTCATTTTCAATAGCATTTAGTGAAAACATTAGCATTATTTATTATCAGCTTGTTTTCTAAAACCACCAAAATTTAGGTTTCTTATACCTGTGTTTTACAATAAAAAAAATCCATGGAAAATTAGAGGACACATCTATGTTTTCACTTTGCACCATAGTGACCTTTATGCAGAAAATGACTAGGAATAGAAGATATAACCATAAAATATTAGGTATAACTAAAAAAAAATCTTATTTTACATAGGGATTGCTTTATTTATTTTGATCCTGTATCCATGTTTCTGCCCTATTCAATACAAACCTTTAAAAAAATAGTAACACTGAACATAAAATACTACTGTATGCTCGTGGGATACCCCTCTATCAGAACGAACTCGGCCAGTAGTCTTGTTATCCCGGCGTTGAGCCGGAATGATAGGAACTATCCCAGAGCAGAGAAAGTTAGTAAGATGAGGAGAGTGGCACTCACCACAGGACAGTCCCCAGTGGCAACGGCAGAATAGGGCAAGACAAATCACTGGAACGGTCAGACAGACAGGATACGGCAACAGTAAAGCAGTCCAAGGACAAACCACTAGAATGGTAAGACAGGCAGGGTTTGGCAATGGTAAAGCAGTCTAAGGATAAACCACTAGAATGGTCAGGCAGGCAGGGTTTGGCAACAGTAAAGCAGTCCAAGGGCACAGCACTAGAATGGTCAGGCAGGCAGGGTTTGGCAATGGTAAAGCAGTCCAAGGGCACACCACTAGAATGGTCAGGCAGGCAAGGTTCAGCAACAAAGAGGCAATCCAAAATAACAGGGGTTAATAAGCAGAGTAGTCAGACAGACAGGTTTCAGAAGCAAATATCAGTCCAGCAATTCAGGGGTTAAACAGGTAGAGTAGTCAGACAGAGGCAGGTTCAGCAGCAATATATCAGTCCATTGCCGCACGCCTCCGGACCCGACACAGACTCTGGCAATGAGCAGGGAAGGAGACGCCGTGCCCCTAGCAACGGCTAGAGCTGTGTGGCGTGACAACTACTATATAGATTTTCACAAAATGCTACCTCTAATTCTTAATTTATGTGGATACCAAAATAAGTTGTATTTAATTAAAAAAACATCTGACGTCAACAAAGCCACAAAAAGAGTCAAGCAGTCCACAACTTAACTGACACGTTCTGTTGGGATTGTATTATCCTTTTGGGGACTTACCGAGAGACCAGGCAGATTGGAAAATATCTACAACCTGAGGGTGAGTTATCTGGATGGCTCCTAACGATTTCAGCCTGCACAAATAGCACATAAGTTCTTTTTGAAATTGTGAGTACGGTCCTTTCTCTATACCTAGGCTACACTATACTGCAACTATGACATACTTCACTATTAGGCACCCTCTTCTTCTTGTTTTGTTTTGCATTTAGCTATGTGGTGAGTGAGCAAATGAGGTTTGTAAAAGTGCAACAGAATGTGGTAGTGTCAGTATGAAGTAGTTTATCCTTTATCATTAGTGACAGCTGCAGCTAATTACTGTTAGGAGGTTATATACTAAGGTAAATACCTGGGTGAGAGGTGGTGGGAAGTATGGAGGGATAGTGCTTACAAATCTGAGAGCCTGGTGTAAGTTTATAGTCATGTAAACTTGTAAGCTGGTTTGCAAATCATAATTACATTTTTCTGTATGTGATGAACATTGGAATGTGAAATATTAATAACTCCTGTAGATTTTAGTTTTTTCTTCTGAGCTCTCCATTGACTTATATAGGGAGAATATGTTAGTGTGGTAGCGATATTTGGTTAGGGCAAACTTTTTACTTTCAACTTGTAATATGCACACAAAGCTTACATCTAAATAGTGTGCTACTTGTAATGGGGCCCTTACTATTGGGAGCTGAAGCAATTTTGAGGTAAAATATCTTCCTTTTATACACAGAGATGTTCATCTCATATAGCATTATACAGTTATGCAGCCTCACTTTCAAGTATCTTTTCTGTTTAAAGCATTTAATATAGTACTAAGTCTATTGACAAAACAAATGTAAATATGCATCTATCTATTGCTGGCATTTACTAGGGCCTTTTAAAAATTCACATAAGTTAATATATAGTTCCTCTTTGACATAAATTAATGATTTTTAACACTGTAAAAATATATAAATATGATACCAATCTATTTGTTATATTACTTGGTAAACATCAGGGCTAAGATCCATTCATGACCAACATTTAAAACTGTGCTCTTATTTTATTAATAACATTCTTTTATTTGCTGAAGTTTTGCTTTGGTTATTCTATGTATCTTCTTTCACAATAATTTAATGTCTATTTTCTGATGTCTTTTGTAGACAAAGAGTAGTTTTAGGACTCTATCTGCATAAAATGATGCTCATACTGTGAGGCCCAATTGCTTTCCTGTGCTATCAATTTATATACAGTTCTACATTTTCATACTGTAATTACCTTCCATCTCTCTGTGTGGTTTTGAAATAACAACTAAATGATATCATTAGATTTACTCAAACATGAGAAAGGTTGTGGATACATGGAAAAAACAAATCAGGTGGGTAATGGAAGACTAAAATAATCAATATTCAATAACATTACAGAATGTATTTCATCTCAAAGGCTTCCTAACAGACAGAAACAGTTGCAACTGATTTAATGAGCATTACTAAAGGGCAGTAAATCAAACCATTTCAATATACTCTCAATAGCTGTTGCCTAAGATAAGTGTCACTGACTCAGGTTCCTATGAAGGGAGAATTATGTGATTTCATAGTATATACCAACTAAAAGCATCAGTTTAAAGGACAGGAAAAAAAAGATGAAACCTTTCACTTTGTTAGTGTCTTCAAAAGAGGTTATTTTAAAATGCATTACAGTGTTATGCCTTTTTTTCTTTCCTTTGTTTCCTTTTTTTAATAATGGAAGATCACCTTATCAATGAAACATAAAATCACTGCAATAACAGACAATTAAAGGTACAGTATACATCAATTTTCATATAACTGCATGTTGGCGCTCTACAAATAACGATAATAATAGCAATAATAATAGACACTACTATAAATAAGAATATGCACAGATACTGACATAAACATCCAGCATAGAACCTTTTAAAAACTTCCTTATAAGCTCCCAGTTTTACACTGTTGATGAGGTTAGGCTGGGACACCAAGTGAAAGGGGTTGGGAAATCAAGATGAGCAGACACTCCCCCCCTCCTCCCTTTTCTGCATATGAAAAGATTCATTAGACAAACAGGAGCAAGCTTGAATTTGTAGACATCAGTATACAACTACAACTTTGGGGCAAAACTATGCATTGTTACAAAACACTCCCAGATAGGATATATAATTAGATCATCTACAAAACGTTCATGCAAAGAAAAATCTAGTGTACAATGTCCCTTTAAATATCTATAAGCAGTTATTTTTTTAAATTGGTAAGCTTGGTAATATAATAAGACACACGAGAGCTTGCATTAAAGGTGCTCTAAGGTGCATTAACCGCTTGATAAATGGAGTGTAATATGGTAACTCTTTAGTGAACATACCAAACACCATCACATTTATAACATACATTCCAACCAATCAAATGTAAAAGCATTAGATTGTACACCTCACAATAAATAGCACTATCCCTGACTGTATTTCTTTAACTTCCTTGTATAAAAAAATGATGGGCTAGATTAAGGGGCGTATTTTGGCCTAGGCAAACAAGGCACTTGCCTAGGGCAGTAGATTGGGAGGGGGCAGCACTTTTTGTGGCTATGTTTGTAAGAAGCTTACAGTTATTTTTTAAACATTACAAAGTATATAATGGGAGATTTTTCCCAAAGAGCTTACATTCTAGGGGGTATAATAAGAGACGGCTCTTGGAGCGTACATTTTAGAGGTAGCTCTGAACCTTTATTTTATTCAGCTAGCTAATGCCTTTAGTTCTGTTGGCTTTCAGCACTTAGTATTGTGTTTGGTGAAGTATTGTCTCAAGAAATCTGTGTTTGTTTGTTTTTTTTATACCTGTATATATTGCAGAAATAGATAGATGTGTGTGCTTGTGCACGTGTTTGTATAACTGTGTGTATGAGTCTGTGACTGTGTGTGTGAACATTTATAAATTGCATCAGAAAAATTCACATTAATCTCTGGCAAAAATATATTATGGCCAAAAACGCCTGAAACCTGTGGGGGGAGGGATTAGGTGGCAGCAGAATTTTGAAACTTTGAGTGCCTGGGGCAGCACAAAACCTAAATAGGCCACTGGCTAGATTACAAGTGTAGCCTAATCAATGGAGAAGGGTGTGTTATTTGCACTCAGTCACATGCAAAGAGTAAAGCGCAATCTGGTATTACACGTGAATGGTTAAAAAGTTAAAACAAATCATTTTAAAGAAACCTTTTACTGTAAATGATTCTCTGCTTTAATGTGTTCACAGTTATCTGTTTTACATGCTGGAGTGTATCACAGTTTTTATAAATAGATCATGTATCTTTATTTCTCATTTAAAATAGCTGTTTTGGCTTTTAAAACCATAACCTATACTAAAAAATATGAATACTTATAGTATCCTCTAGAAAAGTTATGTAAACAATGGTCACCAAGCACCAATCAAGTTCTCAGTGGGGAGGGGGTAGAATAAATGGGTAATAGGATTTTCCATTTCAATTGCTCTCTGTAAGTATTTGTTGTTGTTTATACCCAGATAATTAATTTAAGGAGGCCCTAATAAAAAGATAGATAAGAGGTCTGATATTTATGCTGCTGCAGCCCATATATACTGGCATGTTCTTGAGAACAATGGATTGAGGCTTCTGTCAGCAAAAACAACAAATTTATATACAAAAAAATAAACCTAAAAGTACAATGTCCCATAATGTTATACTCTGCAGCTATTATAACATATATATATATATATATATATGTGTGTGTGTGTGTGTGTGTGTGTGTTTGTGTACTTAAATGATTTATGCTTGTTTCCTTGAAATAGTGGAGCACAGCAGTAAATGAAGAACTCCACTACTTGAGCAGATTTTTTGCACTCCATCAGCTTAGCTCTCAAGTATTATCCAACATAAATTTTATTAGAACCCATAGAAGTCTATTATGTGAGAGAAATAAGGCACCTGCGATATTCCACATGCAAATGTTAGCAAGCACAGGACTATGGCTCGAGTGCTACAAAATATCTTTGGACTTGTAATTTGACTGCAAGAATGGAAGCAGTATGGATTGCTCTTGAGCAATTTCAACACACAGTTACATTTTTTTTATCAGGTAAATCCAATTTTATTTGAATAGCTTCTAAGAATCATAAATTCTTACAGTGTTACTAAGCAACAAGAAAATTGCTACATTGTATATCTGTTTTTTTAATTGATACTTAAGTAACAATGGTGCAAACCCATACATGTATCGTTATTTTTAATAAGCTATAAATAAATACATATTTGCATAAATTTGTTAGAATATCTATAATATATGTGTCACTTATTATGAATTAATATTCATGATAGTAAATATTTGAGTTTGATGTATCTTTATGGATTTGGTTCTTGGAATATGTCTGCTAGAAAAAAAAAATCACCGAACAATTCTGACTGGTTGGCATTTAACTTTTCTTTTTTTTTTTCACTAAATGTAAATACTAAATGTTCCAAATACATATCAATTCTTTCAAATGCCATGTCATTTTGGAGGTTGGATTTTTTTAAAAACTCAATTAATATGTAGCTTAACTGGGTATAGTAAAATATATAGCATATACATGGTATTGCAAAACATTTTAATAATCCAATGCAAAAACATTAGTATATATTATTCTACATGACTTCAGTTTTTAAATAATCAATTTCACAAATAAACCAAAATTTGATAGGCAGTAATTGCTTTAAATTGGCAGATTTGAATGCTTCCAGAATGATCTAACGGAAGTTAGAAAATGTGTTTAAAGATTTTGCAATGTTACCATTATATTTAATACTGGACTGCTCAATAAAAATAATTAGGGCCTTAAGGTAGCTGAGGTCACGTAATTTAATGTTTGTGTTTCACTGTTCCAAATTAATTATTATTTTAATGAAGGTTCAGCTAGAGAATACAAACACATGTCTATCTGATAATGGGGTCATCAGGATTCTTAGACTTACTTGTCAACATTGAAGTGCAGACCAGTATATGTAGCAAAATTATTGTTAAAACCCATTTAAATGTATTTTTTATCCTTTTGTGCAATGTCGGCCCCTGCAGATTTGCGGCCGCTAGCAGGGGATGTCAATCAACCCGATCATATGAGATCGGTTGGATTAATGTCCGCAGCCTCAGAGGAGGCGTATGAGTTAAGGAGCAGCGGTCTTAAGACCGCTGCTTCTTAACTCCTGTTTCGGCCCTTAACTCCATTCGACCCTTAATAAATCGGCCCCTTTGTATTTCACTACTACAAACATGTCTTTAAATCCTGCATGCAGAGTTTAAATGAAATGCGATTATTTAACATTTACATACAGCTTTTTCAGAATGCATGTTTCAAAGTGTTGCAGTTATAATTATTATTTCTCCACATTGCCAACAGTTTTCCTTTGCTGTCTGAGATATCATGTATTGGGTCATTTAACACAAATACAGGGAGTGCAGAATTATTAGGC